>NW_026061859.1:0-197500 GCF_023897955.1 Schistocerca gregaria
ACGGGCGGCACAGCTGTAGCTGTAGCTTGTGGTGTGGTGCGGCGCCGGCGCCTTTGGTTTTGGTGTGACGTTGGGGATACGCACTTTAGCCACAGCCGGGTCGTGGGCGTGGGTGTTTCGAGACGTGTTGGTGTTAGGGGGGCGGATCGCTGGAGTTGGCTTGTTTGATATATATTTTTGTTTTTGTCCCCTTTGTATGGTATGGCCGGAGGTGTGGAACGGAAAGCAAACCGCGACTGTCGGATGTCACACCGTTGGTGGCGAGGGTGAGAAACACGTTGCCGCCTACAGCTGCTTCTACGCCGAGCGGGTGCGTTAAGTTAGTTGGTTGGTTGGGCGACGTAAAAGTGGAGCGTGGAGGTGTGTGTGAACGTGAGGTGACACGCATTGTATTGCATTGTATTTGTACGCGCGAGGTGAGTTAGGAGACCACGCGCCACGACGTACGGTGCCCTCTTTCGACCTGACGTCTGACGTCTGGTTTTTGTTTGTGGAGGCGGTGTCGTCATTCTGGATGTACGTGTATTTTCCGCTCAGTTGAGTGAGGTGACGCGAGACGACGGCGTCGGTGGTGTTTTTGTTTTGTTGTTGGCGCCCCGGGGATGAAGAGGGGCACCCGACGGTAACGAGAGGTTGCACTTTGTGATCGGTCGAATGTCCGGGGAGCGAGGAATAGGGTGGGGGGTTGAAAAGAAACGCCAGTGTAGGGCAACGGGACGGTGAACGTTCCCGTGGTGTCGGAGGTGTGCAGTGGGGGGGAGGAAAAAAAAAAAAAAAAAAAAGCGCGTAACGGCGCGGCTGCCGTGGTGGAAACGTTCTCTCCAACTGTGGTGGTGTCCCCTGTGTGTTTTGTTGTTCTCTATATCGTGTGTCCCCTCGCACAAGACGCTCTCTGGGCGGGTTTGATTCATTCATTTTTGCATTGTCACGTAGCGTAGAATGGTGGAATGCGCAAGAGTTGAGTGAGACTGGCGACGGTATATGGTCTGAGCAGCGTCAGCTGCACTGCACACTCCCCGGAAAAGAATCTTGGATGCCGTGCTAACTGAAATTTGGTGGACGGGGTTCTCAAGGCCTGTTTTCCTATTTTGTTGTCTGTCTGTAGTTAAGATGGTGAAATGACGTCGAAGAAGCAGTATTGTGCTCACAGAAACGGAAACAAACTGTTATGGAAATGCCCTAGTTTGATGAAAGGAAATGTGTGTTGAATATACAGGATGGTAAAGACCAAGTGCGTTGAAAGAAACGTTGTGAAGGAACGAACGTTCCCTGAATTGGTTTCTTTTTGTTCCCGAGTTGTGTACAATGGACGACGGTTGTGCCATATCGCAGCATTGCATCATCCCCAGGTTTTATTTCAATTGAGCGATAAAAAAAGGAAAAAGAGAAGAACAAGAACACTATCGAAATGGTCTATGGTGTGTGACCCACAATTGTTGTCTTTAAATCACTTACCCAACCATGTCGTAAAAATATTTATTTATTTTTTTTTTTTTTTTTACAGTGGCTGCCCAATGACCTAGATGTAACAGAGAGAGAGAGAAACACATGGCGTGTCAGATGTTTGTTTTCTTTTCCCCCCCGTCAAGTGGCAAATGCGAACACCGTCAGCTGTAATTGACGATCGACACTAGTATGGCGCGAAAAGGGGGTGCGACCTGTGCAGTTGTGGGTGAAACTTTGGGTGATGGGCTGTCATGCGGCATCGCGTGCGTTCATTACCCCTCGGCGGCGGCGGCGGCGCCGCAGCTCCGTCCAGCTCGCGCTCTCGGAAACAACCCTCTCGTAATGCCGCGTCTCCTCCGTCACTGCAATTTTCAAAGGGAAACCTGTGTGGCCGGTGGGGGTGTGTCAACCGTTGGGCTCAAGCTCCGCCGACAAAAAGTGTTGAGTGTATCCAGTGTGAGAGAGGTTGACGCTTTTCGTGGTGTGTGTGTGGCAATGTTTTGAAAAGTTTGCAACGTACGTTAAGAAGTGTTGACGCTGAAACTTGCGGGCTGTGTGGCCCTGGTGGTTGGCTGGCTGGAGACGCGGGCGTGTCCAGTCGGTCGGTTGTTGTGGCTGAAAGGTACGTATACGGTTCCGCCGTCCCGTCGGAACTGCGTCTGTCTGGAAGGTATGACGTGACGTGCAGTTTTTATTAGGTCAGCCTTGTTGTGTATTGTTCCATTTGTTGCTCACTCGTCACCCGTATTTGGTGTGGCGATGTATGTGGACGTACTGCTGGATCAGTGTCAGGGTTTCCGTGGGAGGTGTTGGTTGGGTTGGATTTGCCTGACACGGCTGAGTCCGCAATTGGCCTGCCGTTCGTTGATGTGATATGTGGGTTCTGAGGAAGAATGTGTACGAGATAGTTGCCCTGCCCTGCCCTGCCCTTTCTTTCGCGTTCGTGTGTGCCCCCCTTGTTGTGTAGTGTGGGTTGAACATGGTTCTTTACCGAGTGGGGGGGGGGGGGGGGAATGGGATGGACGGATCCGTTGCTGTTGCTGTCACCGTCAAGACAACGCACGCACCCCTGTCCTACGAGAAGGTGTGTCAACCGGGGTTTCGGCAGTCGTGTGTGTAGGGGACGGGGAGAAGCAAAGTGGAGAGTGCGGCACGGGCAGAGAGTGGAATTGGGGCGCGTTGATGTTGGGAAACATCCCCCAAGGGTTGCGGGATGATGTGGCGGTGAGAGCGGGGGGCGGGGGAGAAAAGAAAAGCGAAAAAGAACTAAGGAAGAGGAGGAGGCGTGCGTGTGCGCAGTGGCGGGGCCCCAAAGACCTGTCGTGTGGTGTCGGCCGAACGCGAACGCGTGTGCGGGGCAGCGTCGGCACGGAGAGAGAGAGAGAGAGAGAGAGAGAGAGAGAGAGAGCGAGCTGGTCTGATGGGTATTTTTTTACCCCCTGTACTCGAAGGACCGGATCTGTCCTTGATCCCTGCCTTCTGTCTGATTATGTTGGGTAACAAAATGATGGGATGATAGGGTCTCTTGGGTGTGTGTAGATGTTTGTTGTTTGAGTGAGTGTTATGGTGTTTGTATTTTATTTTTGTTTATCATGGTATGTTGTAGTTTGTGGTGTTTTGTCGTGATGGGAAATGTCGTTCTTGGGTCGGGTGGATTTTGTCCCAGATTTCTGATGAGTGGGTGGTTCGAATCCGTGGTTTGGTGGGAAAAAAAAAAAAAAAAAAAAAAAAACTTTATGGATTTTTCTTTGGATGATTTCCGGGATTTTGAGTATGTTATGGTTTGTGTATATGTCTCGGTTTGTCTGGTACCGGCCGGCATCAGCAGCAATTCTGAAGTATTTGTTGTGCACCCTTTTTTTTTACTCTTGTTATGTTGGTGTCTGCGGCCATTGACCAGATTTTCAGAGCCGTAAGTGATGGCTGGTTCCTATGACGGTTTTGAAGATTTTCTTTTTGGCGCGCATATTTATTCTGTTTCCTTTGATGATTGGGTACAGTCTGAATATTGCTGCTGCAGCCTTGTTACAAACGTGTGTAACATGGTCTCTAAATGTCAACCTCTTGTCCAGCTTGATGCCTAGATACTTTATTGTGCCTGACCATGGAAGATTGTTATTTCTGAGGCGTATATGCAGGTTAGGAGGTATTCTTTTTGAATGTGAATCGTATTGTATTGCTTGGGTTTTCTCCGCGTTTATTGTTTTTTTTGGTTAGCCCATTTCTGGATGGATTGTAGGTGTTGCTCTATTTTTGTGACTCTATATTGCAGGTTAGAACTGCTGCGGTAGACTGCAGTGTCGTCTGCAAATAGTGACAAGTGTCCTCCCAGCTGTTTGTTTGTGTATATTGAGTAGAGAATGGGCCCCAGCACTGAGCCTTGCGGGACTCCAGCCTCTATGGATCTAGTGTTACTTGCCGCTCCTGGTACATGGACATAGAATGCTCTGTTGCGGAGAAAAGAAGCAATAATGTGGATGGGGCAGTTGTACTGGTGGAGCTTGTAGATAAGGCGTTATCCGAATGCTTTTCCAATGTCAAGCAGGACTGCTCCAGTACTGTGTCTAATGTTTCTGGCCTGACATATGTGCTCGACTAGTCTGGTCACCTGGTGGGTGGTGCTGTGTTCTTCGCGGAATCGGAATTGTTGTGGGATGATTATGTTGTTATCCTTTAAGAATTGAATTTCTTCAGTTCAGTTTGAATGAGCTTTCCGAGGACCTTTCCAAGGAAGTTGGCCTATAGTTTTGCGGAAATAATAAGTCCTTGTTTGGCTTTGGTAATGTGATGACTCGGGCCTGTTTCCAAGTAGTTTAGTCTGAAGCAAGCATTATATATTGATGTTAGATAGATAATTGATAGTTGCTGGAGGTAGGTGATGTAGTAGTTGCGGTTTGATGGAATCTGGGCCTGATGCCTTCTTAGGATGTGTGTATGTTTGTGATGTGATAAGATACGGGGTTTCTGCGTTTATTGGATTGTGAAAGATGTTCTGATCGGGGCACTTAGGATGCGGTTTTACCCTTCTGAGTACCATTTCCTGGTGGTCATCAGTTTCGTCATCTACCGCTTCTGGTGCTTGGAATTGCCTTTCTAGTGAATCCGCCAGTGCTTCAGCTCGGTCTGTGGGGTCGTTCCTTCCCCATGTAGATGTAGATGTAGATGTTTCGTGTTTAGTTTACGAGTTTTAAGAAATTTCCAGAATTTTTCCTGGTCCCTTTCTGCTTCTCGTAACGTTTCCTCCCACGCCTCGCTACGGTGGTTTTCGGAGCTCTCTTTTTGATCCTCCCGGCCAATTGCTCTGATTTTCGTCGGTCGGCTGGGTCCCTGTAGTTTCTGGCGCGCGCGGGCTGCGGTTGGCGCCTTTGGTGGCAACGGCCGGGGCAAGCAGCGGTGTGTGGTGTGGTGCGGGGCGGGCAGGGGCAGGGGCAGGGGCAGGGGCAGGGGCAGTGGCAGTGGTGGTTGACGGATGGCCTGGGGGCCGAAAAACGGGCCGGCCGGCGGACGGCGGACGGATGTTGAGAGAGGCGGCGCGCACGCGTCTCGCGCGGACACAGGCGCCACAGCGTTGATTGGAAGGAGGTGCGGTGCGGGGATGGGCCCAGGAAAAAAGACGGTCGTGGCCCCTGTCTTGGGTGCGTGTCGACGTCAGCACCGTCGGTGTGGTGTGGTGTGGTGTGGTGTGGGCAGGGAGGGGGGGAAAAGCGGGCTGCGGGCTGCGGGCTGCGGGCTGCGGGCTGCGGAGGGAATGGTGGTGGGGAGTAGGCACACATGTGGGCGGGCGCAAAATCGGCCGGTGCCCGTAAACCGCGGCGGGATATTGGGTGGAAAAGAGGGAAATTGTAGAAAGGAAAACAAGCGGAGGGGGCGAATGTGGTGGGGTGGGGGGACGGGCGGGGGCGAGGCGACAGCTTGCTTTTTCTTTTTCATTTTATTCTGTTGTAGTGTTTTTGTTTTTTTGTTTTTTTTGCGTGTGTGTGGCCTTGGAGAGGCTGGTCTTGTCTGGCTTACGCTTTGGGTGCGTGTGTTGGTACTTTTTCGTTTTTTCTTGTTCTGCAGAGCAGGGGCGGGGCGGTGGGAACGGCTGGCTGGCTGGCTGTGCCCAGAGGAGGAGGAGACGCTGGCGGCGGGCCCGGCTCCTGGGGCTGCTGTTGCATGCGCTGTGCAAAGAAAGGAAGAGTGGGTTTGTTTGGCTGGTGAAGTGCATTATTTAAGTGTGGGCTTGCCGGCCTGGCTCCGATGCGCAGGTAGATAGATGCCGGCGGCGACCGCAGGCAGGCAGGCGCGTTGTGTGTACAGAGGGACGAGCCATGTGTTTTGCAAGCAGGACGTGGCGTGCCGAGTGGAGAGGAGGCGGCGGCTCGGCTCGGTTCGGCCCGGCCCGGTCCGGCGGTGCCGCGCTGTTGTCGCGGACGTGAGCGCCCCCTGGCGGGCGGGTGGTTGGCGGCGGCGTGGTGGACGCGTGTGGCAGTTGTGTGCACGGGTTGCTTGGGCGAGTGAGCAGTGGCTGGCGGTGTTGGCGCGTCGTCGGGGAGGTACGTGTTGCGGCCGCGTCTGCTGCGCGCTGCGTCGTTGTGTCGACTGTGTGTGGGCGTGGGCACGTGTGCTCTGCCGAGGGCGTCGTAAAAAAGTGGGTCGCGGTGTGCGTGCGTAGCCCGTGATGATGTATTGTGCGTCGCGTCGTTGTGTGCGAAACGGATGCCGAGAGGTGTGTGGTAAGTGCGAAGCGCGAATGTGCGGCGTTTGGCGGTTTCGGTGTGTTTTCTGTTTTTGCGGCGTGAGAGTGGGGCTGGCTGGCTGGCTGGCTGTTGTTGGTTGCCTTGTGTGTGTAGGTTGATGGCGCGACGCGGAGGGGACGCCGTTTGCTGCGTGCCTTGCCTCGCGTGTGTTGGCGCGCCGTGCATGTGTTTGGGTCGCGGGGGCGGTGTTTTTGTTTGTATTTGGATTTTCATTTTTTGGCGTGTTGTGTCGTGTATGGCAAGGGCGAGAGGAGTAGTGCGGTAGTGGTAGTGCAGTAGTGTCGTTGCGGCACGGGCGTCTGGTGGGGCTGTGCGTCGTGGCGGGGAAGGTGTGTAGGTTGCGGCGATGCGGCGAGCCCAGCCCGTCGTTTGACGGTGTGCCGGGTGAGTTGCGCTGCGAATCGAGTGTGGCGGGAAGGGGAGCTGCGTGGCGCCTGCGTCCGTTGGCAGCAGGGGCTGTGCTTTTGAGAGTTTGTTTGATTTCGGGACGACGACGACGACGACGACGACGACTGGTTGGTTGGTTGGTTGGGTGGGGTGGCGTGCGCGTTTGTCGTACTGGGCGAGTCGATTGCCTGCCGGCTGGCGAAAGGTGCGCCGCCGCCCGTCTCGCGCTCTGTGTTTTTTTTTTTTTTTTTTTCTCTCTGTGTGTGTCGGCTGCGTTTTGTTTGCGGTGCGCGCGAAAACGGTGGTGCCGAAAGTGTGCCGGCGTGGCGTTGCGACCGCGACGAGCCGCGGGCGCGCCATTTGGCTGGTGTTGCGTGAAGAGCGGCTGTGTACGGGTAGTGGCTGTAGCCGTACGTGTACGTGCATCCGGCCCGGCCGCCAGCCCAGCCCAGCCCAGCCCAGCCCAGCCCAGCCGAGTCGGGTGAGCGGAGGCCGACACGTGGTGGTGCTCTGTGCTCTCTCGGCTCGGGGGGGTTTGTGTGTGTGCGTGTCTCGTTCGCTCTCCGGAATCTGCTTGTTCTGCTGATCCCCGCCTGTCGGCGTCGTTTATTTTTACTTATTTATTTTTTACCTGTTGTTTGTTTTTCGACGTCGTCTTGCAGTTTTGTCCTTTGCGGCGTGCCGACGACCCGCCGCGCGACCTTATGAAACCCCAAAGCGTGGCGTGGCGTGGCCGAGCCGCAGCAGCTAAGGGGGTGCGGCCGCCTCGACGCCTTAACCTCTCCTAAACTTCTTTAAGCCCCTTAACGCAGCCACCTAAACTAACGTAACCTAACCTAACCTAAGCTCTTAGGCCAACCCCCAAGTCGCCTTAACCTAACGTACGTGACCGCAACCTTAGCTTAACGCCTACGTTAAGACGTGACGTCACGTCAACGCTTAACCTAACCCTGACGCCTTCTTAGCCTAACCTGACGTAACCTAAGGTAAGGTAACCGTTGAAAGAAAGAAACCACCTTTGTTTTGACGTTGAGGCGTGTAAGGTCGGCTGTGAGGGCAGATTCGGTGTGTCTGTAGTTGGGGCTGGCTGGTAATTTATTTTGTTTGTTTGTTTATCGTTGTTTTGTTTTCGCCTGTGGCGGGGGGGTTGGCGCTCCGTCGGCCGGTGCCATGTTGCGCAGGCGGCGATCGTAAAAAAGTAAAAAAAAAAAAGAAAAAAGAAAAGAAAAATGTGTTGGAAGGGCTGTGGGTGTTGGCGGGCGAGGCGAGAGGAGGAGGACGGCCCGCGGCCGTGGCCCGACGGCTGCGGGCCGATCGGGAAAACGGCGGAAGGCGATGGGGCGGCGGAGGTGCGTTTGTGCACGGCCGTCATCGCCGCACGACTCGGCTCGTGTGGCTGTGGCGCCGGCCGCGGTGGCCGGGCTGCCGCGGCGACGGTGCGGGAGTTTTGACGAAGGTTTGGCCATTGTGGCGGGTCGTCGGCTGGGGCTGTGGGGGCGGCATTTGGGCGGGGGCGGCGATTCTCGGCGGGCCGACCCAGGCTGTGGCGCGCGGTGGCTGCAGTTTGGCCGTGGTTTGCGGCGCCGCCGCGGCGACTGGTTGGCGACCGTGGTGTCGGTGTGTGTAGCCCCATCCTCGGTGGTTTGAATGGCGCGGGTGGTTGCGGCGCAGGTTGGGGGCTGCTCCGCGCAGGCTGTCGGACGTTGGGCGGTAGCAAGCGCGGGAGGCGCGGCGCGGCGGCGCGGCGGCGCGCCGAGTGGCGGCCGCTCTCTCGGCCGTCCGCGCCCGCCCGCGACACTGGCTGGGCCAGGCGCGTGCGCGGCTATTCTCTGCTGCGCGCCCCTCGCTGTTGTGCGTCGTCGAAGGAGAGAAGGAAGCGAAACCAAGGGGAAAAAAGAAAAGAGAACAAGCAAAAGATGGCAGACCAGGCGGCTACGAACGAGACTGCCGCGGCACCCGCCGCCACCGGCACTACGAAGAAGGCCAAGTCTGCGTCGTCTGCGAAGAAGCCGCGCGCCAAGCCTGCGCACCCGCGCACCTCTGAGATGGTGACGGCCGCCATCAAGAGTCTGAAGGAGCGCGGCGGGTCGTCGCTGCAGGCGATCAAGAAGTACATTGCCGCGCACTACAAGCTGGACGCGGAGAAGCTGGCGCCCTTTATCAAGAAGTACCTCAAGTCGGCCGTCGTGGCTGGCGAGCTGGTGCAGACGAAGGGGAAGGGCGCGTCGGGCTCTTTCAAGCTTGCCGGCGCCGGCGGCGGGGCGGCCGAGGGCGGCAAGGCTCGTGGTGGCGGCGGTGGTGCGAAGAAGAAGCGCGCCGCTCCGGCCAGCAAGGAGAAGAAGGGGGCCCGTGCGGCCGGCGCAAAGAAGGCTGGCGGCGTGAAGGCGGCGACCGGTCGGAAGGCGGGCGCCGCCAAGAAGGCGTCTGCGGCGTCGGCCGCTCCCGCGGGTGCGAAGAAGGCGGCTGCGGCCAAGCCGGCCAAGGCCAAGTCGCCGTCGAAGGCGAAGAAGGCCGCCAAGGTTCCGACGAAGAAGCCGAAGGCGCCGCGCCCGAAGAAGGCGACGGCGACGCCGTCTAAGGCGAAGGCTTCGCCCAAGAAGAAGAAGTAAAAAGGGCAGGGAAGGGTTGGCGGTTGACACCGTCGCCTGGTGGCCGGCGCGCAACCAGAGGCTGTCGCGCGGTCCCGGACAAAAACAAAAACGGCCCTTCTCAGGGCCATCAAAGCACGTCGGGAAGGTGTTGATTGTCGTGTCGTGTCGTGGTCGGTCGGTTGCCTTGTTGTCTGTCTGTCTTGCTTGCTGGCGTTTGTTTGTTTCATGTGTGGATGGTGGTTGGATTGTGGGGTCGTTGGCGGGCGTGGGCGGCGGCGCGCGGCTGGTGTTACACAAAGTGTATTTTACTTTTACCTATTTATTTTGCGCCGCGTTTGTTTGTTTGTTTGTTTGTCTTGGTGGTGGTTTTGGAATAGTCTTTTTTGTTTTGCTTTGCTTTGCTTTGCTTTCCGGGCGTCACGTTTTGTGCCGTGGCCTGTGTGGGTGGCGCTATTGACGCTTGCGACTTGGTTCGGCCGGTGCGGTGCTTTTTTTTTTTTTTTTGGAAACGGCGGCGCCGGGCCGGGCCGGGGGTGGGACGACTGGACTGGAGAGTGAGTGGGGAACTAGTCGTTGCGACCGACAAAGTTTTGCTCGCGACGGAGAGACGTTAGTGGCCCTGAAAAGGGCCGTTTTGTTTGTTTGGCGGTGTGCGGGTTTAGGCGCGCTCGCCGCGGATGCGGCGCGCGAGCTGGATGTCCTTGGGCATGATGGTGACTCGCTTGGCGTGGATTGCGCACAGGTTGGTGTCTTCGAAGAGGCCGACGAGGTAGGCCTCGCTGGCCTCTTGCAGGGCCATGACTGCGGAGCTCTGGAAGCGCAGGTCGGTCTTGAAGTCCTGGGCGATCTCGCGCACTAGGCGCTGGAATGGCAGCTTGCGGATGAGCAGCTCTGTGCTCTTCTGGTAGCGCCTGATTTCTCGCAGGGCGACGGTGCCCGGCCTGTAGCGGTGGGGCTTCTTGACGCCGCCGGTGGCGGGCGCGCTCTTCCTCGCCGCCTTGGTGGCGAGCTGTTTGCGCGGCGCCTTTCCGCCGGTGGACTTGCGGGCCGTTTGCTTTGTCCGGGCCATGGCTACTGCGGATGCGGATGCGGCGTGGAGGATATGCGTGCGCGACGGCGTCCGGTGCTGCCTTGACAACGGGCCCGCGCGCCCCGGGTGCTGCGCTTATATGCCCTCGGTGCGCGGTGGTGGGGGGAGGGGAGGGCGGGCCGCGGGGCCCCAGAGTCTATATAGGGGGGCGGCGCGCGCGCTGGGCGCCAGACGCGCTCTGGCCGTCGTGGCGGAAGGAGCTCTCAGCCGGTGATGGCCGGTGCATCGGTAGCTATTGGGGCTTAAGCCTCGCTGACCGCTCTGCTCTACAGAGAGTGTTCTTCCGAAGCGCGACAGTAGCGCCCGGTGGATCGGCGGAGGGTTGAGCTTGCTCCCTTTCGTCGAGAAACCGCGTAGTTGCGGAAAGCAGAATTGTCGTGAAGAGTCCTAGACTCACAGCAACCCCGTAACGTTTGTTACAAACTCCACAGCGAGGCTATCTCGTTCTTTGTAGGGTTAATCAGTGCCAGGGGCCCGTTCACGTCGGATCACCCCGCGTACTGTAGGCCGATTCTCTTCTTCCGCACCTCCTTTAGGTGCCGCGCCACTGCACTAACGGCGCACGCTAGGCCGTAGGGCACTCCCCCCACTTCCGTAGGGTAAAACAGTTAGGGCTTTTCTTCTCAGAAAGAGCAAAATTGTCGTTCCCCTTTCTCGTCCCTCCCAGAACACCAAGATGGCAGATTCCGCCGGTGTTTCTCCCGCCATAACCCGCAGCAAAGCTGCAGCGAAAGAGGCGCTCGGGTCGACTGACCCCGTCGACGCCAGCGTCCCGCTTGCCGCCGTGGGGGAGGTATTGGCCGACAAGGATCGGCAGATCGCGCAGCAAGCGCAGGAACTGCTGGACCAACGTCGGCTGATAACCGACCTTTGCGGCGCAAACGACACACCGAAGCGCACCACGCTTCACATCACGCTTCACTCGCCTGCTACTGGTGACTCCTGCACGACCGTCCCGCTGTCGCTGCTGACTCCAGTGGCGGAATCAGCGGCGGCGGACGAGGACACAGAACAACACTACACCGGGCCCTGGCAGGTGGAGGGCCCATCACACAAACGCAGAAACACAAGAGGTACATGCGAGCAACCAAACTCGCTAGGCAGCCGAAAGGCGTTGCTGCCTACACCGAAACAAACACTTCCGGCTAGGAACACAGACACTATAACCAACACGAACCGACCTGCGGTCAGTAATAACTCAAATACACAAACCGCAGCTACGCCCGCACAACAAAAGACTGGTTTTCCCCCAGTCGTAATACAGAACTATGGGGACCTTAGCGTCCTCAACACCACATTCGAAGCGAGGCACACACCTTGCACGCTCCACACTAAATACTCTGGGGATAGGGCCTCACTGTACGTGGCTACTAACACAGAGTACAAAGATCTCCTGTTCTTCCTCAAAGAACAGGGGATCGAGCACTACACGTACAGAACGGCTGAAGAGCGGACACAGCTGTACGTGGTCAAGGGAGTGGACCCCAGCACACCAAACAAAACAGTTCAAGCGGCGCTCAACTTCCTTGGTTACGACTGCCGAAGTGCTAACCGGATGACGGGCTTCCGCACACACACCCGCCTGCCACACTACCTGGTCGAGATGGCCGATACGGCTGCCTCCCGCGGCCTTCTGCAGATAAAAAGCCTTCTGCGGATGGACGTAAGGGTAGAATTATATGAACCACCACTCGTCCCCCAACAATGCAACAACTGCCAGCGATTCGGTCATTCGGCCCTTCGCTGTCGCCTGGCACCCCGTTGCCGCGGATGCGCTGGCAAACACGCATCCAACGCTTGTACACAAGCACAACAAAACGCACGCCGTTGCGCCAACTGTGGTCAAGGCCATGCGGCCAACTACAGGGGCTGCGACGTATACAGAGAGGCGCAGAGGCGTAAAACACAACAATCCAGAGGACTCAGCGCCATACCACGTCCAAGGCCCGCACCAAACCCTGTCAGGAACGGTGTAACGTTCGCCATGGCTACGAGCCCTGGAGGAGCGGTGCGGGCGGCGGAACCTCCGCGCCCATCACACGCACAAAACACAACCGCTGCGACAACAATACAACCGTCTCAGCCAACTAAAAACACATCGACCACACCGGTTCCAACACCACCTCCCAAAAACAACACGACCCCACTCCCTGAGGCCACGGCATGCGAAACCACGCAGACCGCACAGGAAGACGCACCCACACAAGGACCCCCAGAACCGAAAACCCAGAGAAGGCGTAGGCGACCTCAAGGGAACAGGAACGGGTACACAAGATCGCCACAACAAACCACTCGACAACAACAGAACACGGAAACGCAGACACACAGTCAGCAAGCCAGTGACACCAGCACACACACTACTCCGCCCATCACCACACCTGTAACACAGGCACCACAGACTGCAGCACACAGCAGCAACACAAGCGCCAGCCCACACACAACGCCAACACCCGCACCAGCGGCCGCTAACACCACAAACAAGCCACAGGCCGACACGCACAACACAAACACAACACAAGGGGGAATAATGGAAACACTATTCCCCCAGCATACGACCCAACAGATCTTCGCCAGGATCTTCGCGGTCATCACTACACTAATCACACAGCTCATGTCTGCCCAACCCGGACAGTACTGGACTGCCATACAAACAGCTCTCACCACACTGTTCCCATCCCTACATGGATAATACGCCACACCCGGCCCCCTTCGCAAACAACCGGACACTATCACAGATCCTGTTCTGGAATGCAGACGGGATCAACAACAAAAGGGCGGAACTTGCCGCGTTCATGGAGCGTAAGGGCATCCTTATCGCACTACTGAGCGAAACTAAACTCAAACCGCACAACCACCTAAACTTTACCAGCTACTGCGTCTATCGTACCGACCGACCGGACGGCTCTGGTTTCGGTGGAACGGCCATCATTATACACAAAGACATCGAACACACAAACATAGTGCTCCCTGATCTTGAAAAATTAGAGGCAACCGCCGTCAGGGTCAAGTTCAACGGAGCCTATACCACACTGGTGTCAGTATACAACAGTCCTAAGAACATAGTGACACGCGACATCAGCACTATACTCAACATATCACCGCGCGTAATAGCCGCTGGAGATCTTAACGCGAAACACCCAGACTGGAATTCACGTATACGAAACTCCAACGGCAAAAAACTATATGAACACGCGCTAGGACGAAACTACATTACACTAGCGCCGACCGAACCGACGCACATTCCCTACCGGAGGGGACACAGGCCAGACGTGTTAGACATGGCCCTCATCAAGGGCATAACAACGACACTCAACGTTGCTGTTGAAAACGATCTGCCCTCAAATCACCAACCTGTTATGCTGTACATTGAAGAAACACTGCAGCACATCGACCAACGCAGGATGCTCGACTACAAGCGCGCGAATTGGACATTGTTCAAGGAAACGCTCGACAGTCACATCCCACCTACCCACGCAATTAATGAGACAGCCCAAATAGATGATGCTGTTGAAACCCTTACAAACGCCGTCCAAGACGCAATAGCCGGCACCATACCAATCCGCACACCACAACATTACAGTGCTGCCCTGCCCCAGGAGATCCTGGGCCTTATCTCAATGAGGAACCGCCTCAGGAGGTATTGGCAGCGTACCAGGCGCCAGCACTTCAAACGGCACATTAACAGGCTCCAGGGAATAATCCGGGACAAAATACAAACATTTAAAACACAACAGTGGGACCAAAAACTCGCAGGGCTAGACACCACGCGACCTGGCGTGTGGCAGATGGCCCGACACTTCACCAGGGAGAAACACTACACACCCACACTACAAGGGCCCGACGGACCGGCATATTCTGCGGAAGAAAAAGCTGAACTGATGGCCCTCACACTTGCAGCGTCATTCACACCGAACATGGATCCGTCAGATCCAGTGTTCACACTTGCAACAGACCAGGAGGTCACTCGCATCCTGGCCCAACCAGCGCGCAACAACATCCGCCAGGCTAGCACAGCTGAAGTGAAATGGGCCATCATGCATACCACTGCTAGGAAGGCCCCTGGTCACGATGGCATTCAAAACCGTGTCCTCCAGGAGTTCACGGATAAAGCAATAGACTATCTCACGCACATTACGAATGCCATACTCAAACACCAACACTTCCCCGCCTTTTGGAAGACGGCCAAGGTCCTGATGTTCAGGAAGCCGGGGAAAGACCACTCCCTCCCACAAAATTACCGACCCATCAGCCTGCTGAGCGCGCTCAGCAAGATTGTTGAGAAGGTAATACTAAAACGACTCACTAGGCACTGCATCACAAATGACACCCTGAGGCCGGAGCAATTCGGCTTCAGGAATCACCACTCGACAACACAACAACTCCTCCGCGTCGTCGAATACATCACACACGGATACAACATGAACAAAGCAACTGGTGCGGTGTTCCTGGACATCGAGAAGGCTTTCGATCGTCTATGGCACAACGGCCTCATACGCAAACTAAACGACGCAGGGTTTCCCGACGGGCTCGTACGTCTCATACACTCATATCTCACGGACAGGAGTTTCAACACTGACGTGCAGGGCAAACAATCAACACGACACGGTATACAGGCAGGGGTACCCCAAGGAAGCATCCTAGGGCCCTTACTGTTTAACCTCTACATTAACGACCTCCCAGATACACATAACACGACGATGGCAATCTACGCGGATGACACTGCCATCCTAGCGCAAGATTGGAAGCCGTCTAACATTAACTCACGACTACAGACCGCACTCAGAACGGCAGAGCCCTGGTTGGTGAAGTGGCGTGTTAGAGTAAACGTCGACAAGTGCGAAGCCGTTCTGTTCACCAGAAGACCGAAACAACTGCGCAAACATCAACACTGCAATCAAATAACACTACACGCACGCCCAATACGTTTCCGAGAGAAGGTCAAATACCTCGGTGTCTGGCTGGACCGGAAACTACTCTGGGGGGACCACATCCAACACGTGACCAACAAAGCAAACGCGAGGCTCAAACAACTCTACCCTATGCTTAACAGGCGTAGCACACTGAATAGGAGGGTGTCCAGGTCCATGTACACCACACTTATCAGACCTCTGATGACGTATGCTGCTCCCGTCTGGGGATACGCTGCGCCCACACGTGTGCGCCGTCTGCAGCTCATACAGAACAAAGTACTCAGAATCATAAGCAACGCTCCGCGCTACACGCGCACCGCGGACCTTCACCGGGAATATCGGCTAGATACTATCTTGCAGGTATTCCAAAAACTCTCCACACGACTATACAGAAACACGAGACAGTCGCGTAACCCGTTTATTCTTTCTCTGGGTAACTACGACCACAACCATAGATGGAAACATAATAGACCAAAAACACTATTAGCACGAAACTAAACATCTATGGTCCATAGCACGCTAACATGACAGTACTGGCGAGCCCCTGCAACTCAGCTACTACTGGCAACCCCAGATGATTAACCCGCCGAAATACCGGCAACTGCAGGGAAACCGTACTGCACACAGCACGCAAACCAGCCACACACACCCCCCACACTGTGAGCTGATCTACGACCGATCGCCCACTAATATATGATGACAATGTCATGTTTCAGGGACGCAGCAGCAGCAGATCCTGGAACGAACGCCAGCAACGACAACGGTAACGATGCACGATACCTCGCACTAACATAACCACACCTTGCATGCGCTGTCGCAGCTAGTAATCCGCTACTGCCCTTACTACCCGTCCTACTATCGCAGAGGTTTTTTTCCCTTGGCGCTTGCCTTGGCACTTTTTTCCCTCTGCCCTTAAAAACCGCTACCCTTCAATCGCTTTCGACCACTTCTATCTCCTGATGGACCATGTAAATGAGTAATCTTACCCAGACGCATGGATAACATCACAGCCTGCATCCTGTGACTCTTGATTCTAAAAACTAACATGTTATACGGAGGTGACAGTAGAACTTTTGGTTTGGTCACCACGTTGGTGCGGGCGTGGAGGGGCCCCATCCTATACCGCGCTGGGCGCCACGACACAACCACACGATTCCGAGTGGAGACTCCGAGCTGTACAGATGCTCACGCCGCCAAGCCTCTGGATTGGCACACATCTCCAGCTCGCTCGCCGCCAGGACGCTCTCCAGGACGTCCGCGCCCGTGCACTCCTAGCGCCGACAACTCCGCAGTAGTTCCGGCGCCCGCCACCGCGCGCGCCACCGTCGCGAGGCAGACGCGCCTATAAGAGGGCGCAACACCGGCGCTCCAGCCAGAAGCCAGCGGGAAGCCGCAGAAGCCACTTCGGTGGCCGAAGCCACCTCCGCCCTTCTCACCTTTCTCCAGGGGTCGCTCCCCAGAGGACGCTTGCGTCGCGAACAGAGCTAGCCAAGGAAAAAGGCAGAGGACACAAGGGGGAAGAAGACGTCAAAGGAGAAGAATTTCTCCACACCAGGGGGACTTCAGGGAAGACGGTGTCAAGACCTCATCCCAGCACCTTGCAGATCTCCGAAACTCCGAGAACATCGAGACAGCTCCAGCAGCTACTACCACCACCACACAACTGTGTGGACAGCAAAATTGTCGTGTGCGAGTTTTTCGGACTCGCAGCTCCCGCAGCTTGCTGCAATTTCTTCCTACGTGACTGCAGATTGTCAGGACAATCTGCAGTACACTCAGAGCGGTTGATCTGTGAATTGTTCAGCAACAATTCGCAGCGCACCTAGGGACTGTTAGGGAACGACGTGATCCAGGGCCCCCTTCACGTGGGACCAGCCCGCGGTCACTAGGCCAGGCAGTTCTATCTTCTATAGTCCCCACTTCAACACGCCACCATGGTTAGGGACACACAAAAACCTCCATCACCTTCTCCAGATGACCATCTGGAGGACCAAGAAGAACTCCTCTCTGCCCTACAAGAAGCTGCTGAGGCAGAACAACTAGAGTCTCCGAACTGCTTCAGGTATGGCCTGGGGTGCTACCCCAACCTGGAGCCCGCCACAGAAGACGAAATCGCCGAGTCCTGCTCAACACAAGCCATCGACGGGACCACCACTGTGGTGGACAAGCAGCCCGCGGCTACCACTCCCAGCCAACCCACAACCCCCATGGACGTCGAGACGGAGTCGAGAAAACGCAAGAACGAGACTCCGCCCACCGTCCCAGCACTGGTAAATGGACCAATAGTAAACCGTAAGCGAGCCAAGGGGACAACCGACTCCGAGGGCTTCACCAAAGCCACCAGAACAGCCCCCGCCATGAAGCTGCACACTGCCACACCTGCCCCTACAAAGAATGCCTACCAGGCACTCGACTCCGCAGAGGCAACAACAGTGCAACCCCCCCAGAACAACGCAAGACCGAAGGCACCACCCCCTATCGTCATCCACTTCGAAGGCCAATATGACGACCTCCTAGAAGCAGTAAGGTCTGCAACCACCTCGCCCTTCCAGTTTAAAACGGCGGGAAAGGACACCTACAGACTCTTCACCAAGTCTCCAGCAGACTTTGAGAGAGTGACCAAAGTACTAGAAGGGAAAAAATGGGGATACTACACATATCCAACCACCAGCACCAAGCTGGTTGGTTAGTAGGTCTGGTCCCCCAGCTTTCTTCGTGTTGAGGCAGCGGATTTGGGCCTCTACCTCTTCTGTGGTTATTTCTTCGATGACGTCGTCCTCTGCGCGGTTTGCTAGGTACAGTGGCAGTCTTTCTGTAACCATGGCGATGTGTTCTGGGTCAATGGGGTCATTGACTGGCTGGAAGTTTTGCTCGAATGTGTCCGCTAACGCATCGGCCTTGGCGTCGGGTTCGCAGACTACGTCGTTTCCTACAGTTAGCGGGGGTATTCTGCTTGTCTTGTTGAGTAGTTGTCTCGTGACTTTCCATGTGGATTGGTCGTGTAGGTTTAATGTGGCGACTTTGTTCTCCCATTCTGTGTTCCTGTGTTTCTGGATTTCGTATTTAACTTCACGCTGAAGTCTATTTACCTCTCTCTTTGTTGCTGGGAGTCTGGTTTCCTGCCATTCCCTTATTAGGCGGTTTTTGGTGCGTATTTTGTCTAGTATTTCTGGAGGGAGTTGTTTGTAGTTGTCCCTTTCTTGTTTTCTTCTTTGGGGGACCGCTGTGGCTGCTGCATCTAGTGCCAGGGTTGTTATGTGTAGCAGTGCAGCTTCCGTGCCTGCCGCTTGCGGATCGGGAACTGTGGTGAGTGTGTCTTCTAGTGTGTTCTGGTAGGTTCTCCAGTTGATGCCTTTCAGATCAATGCCTCTGTGTTCTTTCTTGGTGCCATCTAGGTTGATGTGGAAGATTACTGGTGCATGGTCTGATGTGAGTTTCCTGACTGTGGTTGCTTCTGTGTCCAGATAGATCCCTTTGATGATTGCGAAGTCAATTATGTCCGGTTGACCTCTGTTTCGTGGGTATATCGTGGGCCCGTGGGGTGCAACAGTGACTGCGTCGTGTCTGATGATACTTCTGGCCAGTCTTCTGCCACAGAGATTTGTCAGGCGGCTATTCCACAGTGTGTTTTTGGCATTGAAGTCGCCTCCCAGGAATATGTTGCCTGGCATTGATAGTATGGTTTCGAAGTCTTGTGCTTCCAGTCTCCTAGCAGGTCGCCTATACAGTGAGATGAATTTGATCATACCTCTCGAGGTGTGAACTGCTACCCCTGTTGTTGTGCGCCACGTGTGCTGGTTAATGGTCGCGAGACTGTGCGTGCGTGGAGTGGAGTGGAGGAGGTGGCCAAGTACGTGTGTACAAGATGGCGGCGCCTGTGTGTGTAAGAAGGAAAAAAAACCGTACACACAGAGAGAGAGAGAGAGAGAGAGAGAGAGAGAGAGAGAGAGAGAGAAGTGGTGCGACGAACGACTGGAATTCTGCTTTGGACGTAGGTTTGTGTGGTGGCCCTGAAAAGGGCCGATTGTGTTTTGTTTTTGAGCCGAGGCGGCAAATGGCGCGCTGCGTGCCAAGGGAGCACGCGGCGGTTGCCGATTGCGCTGTCTCTCTTTTAGGCCTTCTTCTCGGTCTTCTTTGGCAGCAGGACGGCCTGGATGTTGGGCAGGACACCTCCCTGTGCGATGGTGACGCCCGACAAGAGCTTGTTGAGCTCCTCGTCGTTGCGTATGGCGAGCTGCAGGTGGCGCGGGATGATGCGCGTCTTCTTGTTGTCGCGGGCCGCGTTTCCGGCCAGCTCGAGCGCCCCGGCGCCGACGCGCTCGGCGTAGTTTCCCTTGCGCAGGAGGCGGTGGATTCTGCCGACCGGGAACTGGAGCCCAGCCCTGCTTGAGCGGGACTTTGACTTGCCCTTGACTTTGCCTCCCTTTCCGCGTCCGGACATGGCGATGGGCTAGTTTGGAAAGAAGCGAGAAAGAAAAGCACAACGCCCCAAACGGTGCGAGCCGCAGCGAGTCGAGCAGCGGAGTGCGTGCCGGCGCCGGCGGGGTGGGGGTCCTTTATGGGCTCGGGTGCGGCGGCCGGTTGCGCGCGCGCCCCATTGGTCGGCGGCCGCAGCAGGGCGAGCTGGTAAAGGTGCGGCGGCGGCGTGCGGCGGGTGCCACTGTGTGGGGAGACGCTGACTGGAGCGGAGCGCTTGACTGACTGACTGCGCGTGCCTGCCTGCCTGTTTGTTCGTGATGCCGCCCAAGACTAGCGGGAAAGCCGCCAAGAAGGCTGGCAAGGCGCAGAAGAACATTTCGAAGGGCGACAAGAAGAAGAAGCGCAAGAGGAAGGAGAGCTATGCCATCTACATCTACAAGGTGCTGAAGCAGGTGCACCCTGACACGGGCATCTCTTCGAAGGCGATGAGCATCATGAACAGCTTCGTGAACGACATTTTCGAGCGCATTGCGGCCGAGGCTTCTCGCCTGGCGCACTACAACAAGCGCTCGACCATCACGTCCCGCGAGATCCAGACCGCTGTGCGGCTCTTGCTGCCTGGCGAGCTGGCCAAGCACGCGGTGAGCGAGGGCACGAAGGCGGTGACCAAGTACACGAGCTCCAAGTAAGGAGGTGGCTCTTGGAAATGGGAGGCTCGTCCGCGGCGCGGCGAAGGAAAGAGAAAAAAAAAAAACGGCCCTTTTCAGGGCCACCAAAATGCCTTTGCGGGAAGGGCGGAATTGTTGTTGTTGTGAGCGGGTGGACGGGCGGCACAGCTGTAGCTGTAGCTTGTGGTGTGGTGCGGCGCCGGCGCCTTTGGTTTTGGTGTGACGTTGGGGATACGCACTTTAGCCACAGCCGGGTCGTGGGCGTGGGTGTTTCGAGACGTGTTGGTGTTAGGGGGGCGGATCGCTGGAGTTGGCTTGTTTGATATATATTTTTGTTTTTGTCCCCTTTGTATGGTATGGCCGGAGGTGTGGAACGGAAAGCAAACCGCGACTGTCGGATGTCACACCGTTGGTGGCGAGGGTGAGAAACACGTTGCCGCCTACAGCTGCTTCTACGCCGAGCGGGTGCGTTAAGTTAGTTGGTTGGTTGGGCGACGTAAAAGTGGAGCGTGGAGGTGTGTGTGAACGTGAGGTGACACGCATTGTATTGCATTGTATTTGTACGCGCGAGGTGAGTTAGGAGACCACGCGCCACGACGTACGGTGCCCTCTTTCGACCTGACGTCTGACGTCTGGTTTTTGTTTGTGGAGGCGGTGTCGTCATTCTGGATGTACGTGTATTTTCCGCTCAGTTGAGTGAGGTGACGCGAGACGACGGCGTCGGTGGTGTTTTTGTTTTGTTGTTGGCGCCCCGGGGATGAAGAGGGGCACCCGACGGTAACGAGAGGTTGCACTTTGTGATCGGTCGAATGTCCGGGGAGCGAGGAATAGGGTGGGGGGTTGAAAAGAAACGCCAGTGTAGGGCAACGGGACGGTGAACGTTCCCGTGGTGTCGGAGGTGTGCAGTGGGGGGGAGGAAAAAAAAAAAAAAAAAAAAGCGCGTAACGGCGCGGCTGCCGTGGTGGAAACGTTCTCTCCAACTGTGGTGGTGTCCCCTGTGTGTTTTGTTGTTCTCTATATCGTGTGTCCCCTCGCACAAGACGCTCTCTGGGCGGGTTTGATTCATTCATTTTTGCATTGTCACGTAGCGTAGAATGGTGGAATGCGCAAGAGTTGAGTGAGACTGGCGACGGTATATGGTCTGAGCAGCGTCAGCTGCACTGCACACTCCCCGGAAAAGAATCTTGGATGCCGTGCTAACTGAAATTTGGTGGACGGGGTTCTCAAGGCCTGTTTTCCTATTTTGTTGTCTGTCTGTAGTTAAGATGGTGAAATGACGTCGAAGAAGCAGTATTGTGCTCACAGAAACGGAAACAAACTGTTATGGAAATGCCCTAGTTTGATGAAAGGAAATGTGTGTTGAATATACAGGATGGTAAAGACCAAGTGCGTTGAAAGAAACGTTGTGAAGGAACGAACGTTCCCTGAATTGGTTTCTTTTTGTTCCCGAGTTGTGTACAATGGACGACGGTTGTGCCATATCGCAGCATTGCATCATCCCCAGGTTTTATTTCAATTGAGCGATAAAAAAAGGAAAAAGAGAAGAACAAGAACACTATCGAAATGGTCTATGGTGTGTGACCCACAATTGTTGTCTTTAAATCACTTACCCAACCATGTCGTAAAAATATTTATTTATTTTTTTTTTTTTTTTTTTACAGTGGCTGCCCAATGACCTAGATGTAACAGAGAGAGAGAGAAACACATGGCGTGTCAGATGTTTGTTTTCTTTTCCCCCCCGTCAAGTGGCAAATGCGAACACCGTCAGCTGTAATTGACGATCGACACTAGTATGGCGCGAAAAGGGGGTGCGACCTGTGCAGTTGTGGGTGAAACTTTGGGTGATGGGCTGTCATGCGGCATCGCGTGCGTTCATTACCCCTCGGCGGCGGCGGCGGCGCCGCAGCTCCGTCCAGCTCGCGCTCTCGGAAACAACCCTCTCGTAATGCCGCGTCTCCTCCGTCACTGCAATTTTCAAAGGGAAACCTGTGTGGCCGGTGGGGGTGTGTCAACCGTTGGGCTCAAGCTCCGCCGACAAAAAGTGTTGAGTGTATCCAGTGTGAGAGAGGTTGACGCTTTTCGTGGTGTGTGTGTGGCAATGTTTTGAAAAGTTTGCAACGTACGTTAAGAAGTGTTGACGCTGAAACTTGCGGGCTGTGTGGCCCTGGTGGTTGGCTGGCTGGAGACGCGGGCGTGTCCAGTCGGTCGGTTGTTGTGGCTGAAAGGTACGTATACGGTTCCGCCGTCCCGTCGGAACTGCGTCTGTCTGGAAGGTATGACGTGACGTGCAGTTTTTATTAGGTCAGCCTTGTTGTGTATTGTTCCATTTGTTGCTCACTCGTCACCCGTATTTGGTGTGGCGATGTATGTGGACGTACTGCTGGATCAGTGTCAGGGTTTCCGTGGGAGGTGTTGGTTGGGTTGGATTTGCCTGACACGGCTGAGTCCGCAATTGGCCTGCCGTTCGTTGATGTGATATGTGGGTTCTGAGGAAGAATGTGTACGAGATAGTTGCCCTGCCCTGCCCTGCCCTTTCTTTCGCGTTCGTGTGTGCCCCCCTTGTTGTGTAGTGTGGGTTGAACATGGTTCTTTACCGAGTGGGGGGGGGGGGGGAATGGGATGGACGGATCCGTTGCTGTTGCTGTCACCGTCAAGACAACGCACGCACCCCTGTCCTACGAGAAGGTGTGTCAACCGGGGTTTCGGCAGTCGTGTGTGTAGGGGACGGGGAGAAGCAAAGTGGAGAGTGCGGCACGGGCAGAGAGTGGAATTGGGGCGCGTTGATGTTGGGAAACATCCCCCAAGGGTTGCGGGATGATGTGGCGGTGAGAGCGGGGGGCGGGGGAGAAAAGAAAAGCGAAAAAGAACTAAGGAAGAGGAGGAGGCGTGCGTGTGCGCAGTGGCGGGGCCCCAAAGACCTGTCGTGTGGTGTCGGCCGAACGCGAACGCGTGTGCGGGGCAGCGTCGGCACGGAGAGAGAGAGAGAGAGAGAGAGAGAGAGAGAGAGCGAGCTGGTCTGATGGGTATTTTTTTACCCCCTGTACTCGAAGGACCGGATCTGTCCTTGATCCCTGCCTTCTGTCTGATTATGTTGGGTAACAAAATGATGGGATGATAGGGTCTCTTGGGTGTGTGTAGATGTTTGTTGTTTGAGTGAGTGTTATGGTGTTTGTATTTTATTTTTGTTTATCATGGTATGTTGTAGTTTGTGGTGTTTTGTCGTGATGGGAAATGTCGTTCTTGGGTCGGGTGGATTTTGTCCCAGATTTCTGATGAGTGGGTGGTTCGAATCCGTGGTTTGGTGGGAAAAAAAAAAAAAAAAAAAAAAACTTTATGGATTTTTCTTTGGATGATTTCCGGGATTTTGAGTATGTTATGGTTTGTGTATATGTCTCGGTTTGTCTGGTACCGGCCGGCATCAGCAGCAATTCTGAAGTATTTGTTGTGCACCCTTTTTTTTTACTCTTGTTATGTTGGTGTCTGCGGCCATTGACCAGATTTTCAGAGCCGTAAGTGATGGCTGGTTCCTATGACGGTTTTGAAGATTTTCTTTTTGGCGCGCATATTTATTCTGTTTCCTTTGATGATTGGGTACAGTCTGAATATTGCTGCTGCAGCCTTGTTACAAACGTGTGTAACATGGTCTCTAAATGTCAACCTCTTGTCCAGCTTGATGCCTAGATACTTTATTGTGCCTGATCATGGAAGATTGTTATTTCTGAGGCGTATATGCAGGTTAGGAGGTATTCTTTTTGAATGTGAATCGTATTGTATTGCTTGGGTTTTCTCCGCGTTTATTGTTTTTTTTGGTTAGCCCATTTCTGGATGGATTGTAGGTGTTGCTCTATTTTTGTGACTCTATATTGCAGGTTAGAACTGCTGCGGTAGACTGCAGTGTCGTCTGCAAATAGTGACAAGTGTCCTCCCAGCTGTTTGTTTGTGTATATTGAGTAGAGAATGGGCCCCAGCACTGAGCCTTGCGGGACTCCAGCCTCTATGGATCTAGTGTTACTTGCCGCTCCTGGTACATGGACATAGAATGCTCTGTTGCGGAGAAAAGAAGCAATAATGTGGATGGGGCAGTTGTACTGGTGGAGCTTGTAGATAAGGCGTTATCCGAATGCTTTTCCAATGTCAAGCAGGACTGCTCCAGTACTGTGTCTAATGTTTCTGGCCTGACATATGTGCTCGACTAGTCTGGTCACCTGGTGGGTGGTGCTGTGTTCTTCGCGGAATCGGAATTGTTGTGGGATGATTATGTTGTTATCCTTTAAGAATTGAATTTCTTCAGTTCAGTTTGAATGAGCTTTCCGAGGACCTTTCCAAGGAAGTTGGCCTATAGTTTTGCGGAAATAATAAGTCCTTGTTTGGCTTTGGTAATGTGATGACTCGGGCCTGTTTCCAAGTAGTTTAGTCTGAAGCAAGCATTATATATTGATGTTAGATAGATAATTGATAGTTGCTGGAGGTAGGTGATGTAGTAGTTGCGGTTTGATGGAATCTGGGCCTGATGCCTTCTTAGGATGTGTGTATGTTTGTGATGTGATAAGATACGGGGTTTCTGCGTTTATTGGATTGTGAAAGATGTTCTGATCGGGGCACTTAGGATGCGGTTTTACCCTTCTGAGTACCATTTCCTGGTGGTCATCAGTTTCGTCATCTACCGCTTCTGGTGCTTGGAATTGCCTTTCTAGTGAATCCGCCAGTGCTTCAGCTCGGTCTGTGGGGTCGTTCCTTCCCCATGTAGATGTAGATGTAGATGTTTCGTGTTTAGTTTACGAGTTTTAAGAAATTTCCAGAATTTTTCCTGGTCCCTTTCTGCTTCTCGTAACGTTTCCTCCCACGCCTCGCTACGGTGGTTTTCGGAGCTCTCTTTTTGATCCTCCCGGCCAATTGCTCTGATTTTCGTCGGTCGGCTGGGTCCCTGTAGTTTCTGGCGCGCGCGGGCTGCGGTTGGCGCCTTTGGTGGCAACGGCCGGGGCAAGCAGCGGTGTGTGGTGTGGTGCGGGGCGGGCAGGGGCAGGGGCAGGGGCAGGGGCAGGGGCAGGGGCAGTGGCAGTGGTGGTTGACGGATGGCCTGGGGGCCGAAAAAACGGGCCGGCCGGCGGACGGCGGACGGATGTTGAGAGAGGCGGCGCGCACGCGTCTCGCGCGGACACAGGCGCCACAGCGTTGATTGGAAGGAGGTGCGGTGCGGGGATGGGCCCAGGAAAAAAGACGGTCGTGGCCCCTGTCTTGGGTGCGTGTCGACGTCAGCACCGTCGGTGTGGTGTGGTGTGGTGTGGTGTGGGCAGGGAGGGGGGGAAAAGCGGGCTGCGGGCTGCGGGCTGCGGGCTGCGGAGGGAATGGTGGTGGGGAGTAGGCACACATGTGGGCGGGCGCAAAATCGGCCGGTGCCCGTAAACCGCGGCGGGATATTGGGTGGAAAAGAGGGAAATTGTAGAAAGGAAAACAAGCGGAGGGGGCGAATGTGGTGGGGTGGGGGGACGGGCGGGGGCGAGGCGACAGCTTGCTTTTTCTTTTTCATTTTATTCTGTTGTAGTGTTTTTGTTTTTTTGTTTTTTTTGCGTGTGTGTGGCCTTGGAGAGGCTGGTCTTGTCTGGCTTACGCTTTGGGTGCGTGTGTTGGTACTTTTTCGTTTTTTCTTGTTCTGCAGAGCAGGGGCGGGGCGGTGGGAACGGCTGGCTGGCTGGCTGTGCCCAGAGGAGGAGGAGACGCTGGCGGCGGGCCCGGCTCCTGGGGCTGCTGTTGCATGCGCTGTGCAAAGAAAGGAAGAGTGGGTTTGTTTGGCTGGTGAAGTGCATTATTTAAGTGTGGGCTTGCCGGCCTGGCTCCGATGCGCAGGTAGATAGATGCCGGCGGCGACCGCAGGCAGGCAGGCGCGTTGTGTGTACAGAGGGACGAGCCATGTGTTTTGCAAGCAGGACGTGGCGTGCCGAGTGGAGAGGAGGCGGCGGCTCGGCTCGGTTCGGCCCGGCCCGGTCCGGCGGTGCCGCGCTGTTGTCGCGGACGTGAGCGCCCCCTGGCGGGCGGGTGGTTGGCGGCGGCGTGGTGGACGCGTGTGGCAGTTGTGTGCACGGGTTGCTTGGGCGAGTGAGCAGTGGCTGGCGGTGTTGGCGCGTCGTCGGGGAGGTACGTGTTGCGGCCGCGTCTGCTGCGCGCTGCGTCGTTGTGTCGACTGTGTGTGGGCGTGGGCACGTGTGCTCTGCCGAGGGCGTCGTAAAAAAGTGGGTCGCGGTGTGCGTGCGTAGCCCGTGATGATGTATTGTGCGTCGCGTCGTTGTGTGCGAAACGGATGCCGAGAGGTGTGTGGTAAGTGCGAAGCGCGAATGTGCGGCGTTTGGCGGTTTCGGTGTGTTTTCTGTTTTTGCGGCGTGAGAGTGGGGCTGGCTGGCTGGCTGGCTGTTGTTGGTTGCCTTGTGTGTGTAGGTTGATGGCGCGACGCGGAGGGGACGCCGTTTGCTGCGTGCCTTGCCTCGCGTGTGTTGGCGCGCCGTGCATGTGTTTGGGTCGCGGGGGCGGTGTTTTTGTTTGTATTTGGATTTTCATTTTTTGGCGTGTTGTGTCGTGTATGGCAAGGGCGAGAGGAGTAGTGCGGTAGTGGTAGTGCAGTAGTGTCGTTGCGGCACGGGCGTCTGGTGGGGCTGTGCGTCGTGGCGGGGAAGGTGTGTAGGTTGCGGCGATGCGGCGAGCCCAGCCCGTCGTTTGACGGTGTGCCGGGTGAGTTGCGCTGCGAATCGAGTGTGGCGGGAAGGGGAGCTGCGTGGCGCCTGCGTCCGTTGGCAGCAGGGGCTGTGCTTTTGAGAGTTTGTTTGATTTCGGGACGACGACGACGACGACGACGACGACTGGTTGGTTGGTTGGTTGGGTGGGGTGGCGTGCGCGTTTGTCGTACTGGGCGAGTCGATTGCCTGCCGGCTGGCGAAAGGTGCGCCGCCGCCCGTCTCGCGCTCTGTGTTTTTTTTTTTTTTTTTTTTCTCTCTGTGTGTGTCGGCTGCGTTTTGTTTGCGGTGCGCGCGAAAACGGTGGTGCCGAAAGTGTGCCGGCGTGGCGTTGCGACCGCGACGAGCCGCGGGCGCGCCATTTGGCTGGTGTTGCGTGAAGAGCGGCTGTGTACGGGTAGTGGCTGTAGCCGTACGTGTACGTGCATCCGGCCCGGCCGCCAGCCCAGCCCAGCCCAGCCCAGCCCAGCCCAGCCGAGTCGGGTGAGCGGAGGCCGACACGTGGTGGTGCTCTGTGCTCTCTCGGCTCGGGGGGGTTTGTGTGTGTGCGTGTCTCGTTCGCTCTCCGGAATCTGCTTGTTCTGCTGATCCCCGCCTGTCGGCGTCGTTTATTTTTACTTATTTATTTTTTACCTGTTGTTTGTTTTTCGACGTCGTCTTGCAGTTTTGTCCTTTGCGGCGTGCCGACGACCCGCCGCGCGACCTTATGAAACCCCAAAGCGTGGCGTGGCGTGGCCGAGCCGCAGCAGCTAAGGGGGTGCGGCCGCCTCGACGCCTTAACCTCTCCTAAACTTCTTTAAGCCCCTTAACGCAGCCACCTAAACTAACGTAACCTAACCTAACCTAAGCTCTTAGGCCAACCCCCAAGTCGCCTTAACCTAACGTACGTGACCGCAACCTTAGCTTAACGCCTACGTTAAGACGTGACGTCACGTCAACGCTTAACCTAACCCTGACGCCTTCTTAGCCTAACCTGACGTAACCTAAGGTAAGGTAACCGTTGAAAGAAAGAAACCACCTTTGTTTTGACGTTGAGGCGTGTAAGGTCGGCTGTGAGGGCAGATTCGGTGTGTCTGTAGTTGGGGCTGGCTGGTAATTTATTTTGTTTGTTTGTTTATCGTTGTTTTGTTTTCGCCTGTGGCGGGGGGGTTGGCGCTCCGTCGGCCGGTGCCATGTTGCGCAGGCGGCGATCGTAAAAAAGTAAAAAAAAAAAAGAAAAAAGAAAAGAAAAATGTGTTGGAAGGGCTGTGGGTGTTGGCGGGCGAGGCGAGAGGAGGAGGACGGCCCGCGGCCGTGGCCCGACGGCTGCGGGCCGATCGGGAAAACGGCGGAAGGCGATGGGGCGGCGGAGGTGCGTTTGTGCACGGCCGTCATCGCCGCACGACTCGGCTCGTGTGGCTGTGGCGCCGGCCGCGGTGGCCGGGCTGCCGCGGCGACGGTGCGGGAGTTTTGACGAAGGTTTGGCCATTGTGGCGGGTCGTCGGCTGGGGCTGTGGGGGCGGCATTTGGGCGGGGGCGGCGATTCTCGGCGGGCCGACCCAGGCTGTGGCGCGCGGTGGCTGCAGTTTGGCCGTGGTTTGCGGCGCCGCCGCGGCGACTGGTTGGCGACCGTGGTGTCGGTGTGTGTAGCCCCATCCTCGGTGGTTTGAATGGCGCGGGTGGTTGCGGCGCAGGTTGGGGGCTGCTCCGCGCAGGCTGTCGGACGTTGGGCGGTAGCAAGCGCGGGAGGCGCGGCGCGGCGGCGCGGCGGCGCGCCGAGTGGCGGCCGCTCTCTCGGCCGTCCGCGCCCGCCCGCGACACTGGCTGGGCCAGGCGCGTGCGCGGCTATTCTCTGCTGCGCGCCCCTCGCTGTTGTGCGTCGTCGAAGGAGAGAAGGAAGCGAAACCAAGGGGAAAAAAGAAAAGAGAACAAGCAAAAGATGGCAGACCAGGCGGCTACGAACGAGACTGCCGCGGCACCCGCCGCCACCGGCACTACGAAGAAGGCCAAGTCTGCGTCGTCTGCGAAGAAGCCGCGCGCCAAGCCTGCGCACCCGCGCACCTCTGAGATGGTGACGGCCGCCATCAAGAGTCTGAAGGAGCGCGGCGGGTCGTCGCTGCAGGCGATCAAGAAGTACATTGCCGCGCACTACAAGCTGGACGCGGAGAAGCTGGCGCCCTTTATCAAGAAGTACCTCAAGTCGGCCGTCGTGGCTGGCGAGCTGGTGCAGACGAAGGGGAAGGGCGCGTCGGGCTCTTTCAAGCTTGCCGGCGCCGGCGGCGGGGCGGCCGAGGGCGGCAAGGCTCGTGGTGGCGGCGGTGGTGCGAAGAAGAAGCGCGCCGCTCCGGCCAGCAAGGAGAAGAAGGGGGCCCGTGCGGCCGGCGCAAAGAAGGCTGGCGGCGTGAAGGCGGCGACCGGTCGGAAGGCGGGCGCCGCCAAGAAGGCGTCTGCGGCGTCGGCCGCTCCCGCGGGTGCGAAGAAGGCGGCTGCGGCCAAGCCGGCCAAGGCCAAGTCGCCGTCGAAGGCGAAGAAGGCCGCCAAGGTTCCGACGAAGAAGCCGAAGGCGCCGCGCCCGAAGAAGGCGACGGCGACGCCGTCTAAGGCGAAGGCTTCGCCCAAGAAGAAGAAGTAAAAAGGGCAGGGAAGGGTTGGCGGTTGACACCGTCGCCTGGTGGCCGGCGCGCAACCAGAGGCTGTCGCGCGGTCCCGGACAAAAACAAAAACGGCCCTTCTCAGGGCCATCAAAGCACGTCGGGAAGGTGTTGATTGTCGTGTCGTGTCGTGGTCGGTCGGTTGCCTTGTTGTCTGTCTGTCTTGCTTGCTGGCGTTTGTTTGTTTCATGTGTGGATGGTGGTTGGATTGTGGGGTCGTTGGCGGGCGTGGGCGGCGGCGCGCGGCTGGTGTTACACAAAGTGTATTTTACTTTTACCTATTTATTTTGCGCCGCGTTTGTTTGTTTGTTTGTTTGTCTTGGTGGTGGTTTTGGAATAGTCTTTTTTGTTTTGCTTTGCTTTGCTTTGCTTTCCGGGCGTCACGTTTTGTGCCGTGGCCTGTGTGGGTGGCGCTATTGACGCTTGCGACTTGGTTCGGCCGGTGCGGTGCTTTTTTTTTTTTTTTTGGAAACGGCGGCGCCGGGCCGGGCCGGGGGTGGGACGACTGGACTGGAGAGTGAGTGGGGAACTAGTCGTTGCGACCGACAAAGTTTTGCTCGCGACGGAGAGACGTTAGTGGCCCTGAAAAGGGCCGTTTTGTTTGTTTGGCGGTGTGCGGGTTTAGGCGCGCTCGCCGCGGATGCGGCGCGCGAGCTGGATGTCCTTGGGCATGATGGTGACTCGCTTGGCGTGGATTGCGCACAGGTTGGTGTCTTCGAAGAGGCCGACGAGGTAGGCCTCGCTGGCCTCTTGCAGGGCCATGACTGCGGAGCTCTGGAAGCGCAGGTCGGTCTTGAAGTCCTGGGCGATCTCGCGCACTAGGCGCTGGAATGGCAGCTTGCGGATGAGCAGCTCTGTGCTCTTCTGGTAGCGCCTGATTTCTCGCAGGGCGACGGTGCCCGGCCTGTAGCGGTGGGGCTTCTTGACGCCGCCGGTGGCGGGCGCGCTCTTCCTCGCCGCCTTGGTGGCGAGCTGTTTGCGCGGCGCCTTTCCGCCGGTGGACTTGCGGGCCGTTTGCTTTGTCCGGGCCATGGCTACTGCGGATGCGGATGCGGCGTGGAGGATATGCGTGCGCGACGGCGTCCGGTGCTGCCTTGACAACGGGCCCGCGCGCCCCGGGTGCTGCGCTTATATGCCCTCGGTGCGCGGTGGTGGGGGGAGGGGAGGGCGGGCCGCGGGGCCCCAGAGTCTATATAGGGGGGCGGCGCGCGCGCTGGGCGCCACAACCGTAGCCGACTCGCTAGCGCCGGGTGAGGAGCTTGCCTTGCTTTCTGTTTTTTATATTATTGTGGTTGAGACGCTTGAAGAAGAAGAAGAATGACAGGCCGCGGCAAGGGAGGAAAGGGGCTCGGCAAGGGTGGCGCCAAGCGGCACCGCAAGGTGTTGCGCGACAACATCCAGGGCATCACGAAGCCCGCGATCCGCCGCCTGGCGCGCAGGGGCGGCGTGAAGCGCATCTCTGGTCTGATCTACGAGGAGACGCGCGGAGTGCTGAAGGTGTTCCTGGAGAACGTGATCCGCGACGCGGTGACGTACACTGAGCACGCCAAGCGCAAGACTGTGACGGCCATGGACGTGGTGTACGCCCTGAAGAGGCAGGGGCGCACCCTGTACGGTTTCGGCGGTTAGGCGGTGTGAGACCGAAGGAAGGAAGGAAAGAGAGATTGAAAAACGGCCCTTTTCAGGGCCACCACAGTGTTCGGAAGTTGAAAAGTGCGAAAGAGTCTGTGTTGCTGGTTTTTCTTTTCCTTTTTTAGTCTACTTGGCCTTTTAGTTTTGTTTGGAGTTTTTTTGACGTGGTGTGCGGTGCGGTTGGGAGGGAAGGAAGCGTGCCCTTGCGTTGTGTGAGCTCCCTCCTTCCTTCCTTCCTTCCTTCCTTCCTTCCTTCCCCTCCCTCTTTGCTTGTATGCTTCTTGTCGGTGGATGGGCTGTGTGTTGCGGCGCGGCTGAGTGCCGAGGGGTTATTTTTGAGGTGTGTTGTTGTGCGCCACGTGTGCTGGTTAATGGTCGCGAGACTGTGCGTGCGTGGAGTGGAGTGGAGGAGGTGGCCAAGTACGTGTGTACAAGATGGCGGCGCCTGTGTGTGTAAGAAGGAAAAAAAACCGTACACACAGAGAGAGAGAGAGAGAGAGAGAGAGAGAGAGAGAGAAGTGGTGCGACGAACGACTGGAATTCTGCTTTGGACGTAGGTTTGTGTGGTGGCCCTGAAAAGGGCCGATTGTGTTTTGTTTTTGAGCCGAGGCGGCAAATGGCGCGCTGCGTGCCAAGGGAGCACGCGGCGGTTGCCGATTGCGCTGTCTCTCTTTTAGGCCTTCTTCTCGGTCTTCTTTGGCAGCAGGACGGCCTGGATGTTGGGCAGGACACCTCCCTGTGCGATGGTGACGCCCGACAAGAGCTTGTTGAGCTCCTCGTCGTTGCGTATGGCGAGCTGCAGGTGGCGCGGGATGATGCGCGTCTTCTTGTTGTCGCGGGCCGCGTTTCCGGCCAGCTCGAGCACCTCAGCCGCGAGGTACTCCATGACGGCGGCGAGGTAGACGGGCGCCCCGGCGCCGACGCGCTCGGCGTAGTTTCCCTTGCGCAGGAGGCGGTGGATTCTGCCGACCGGGAACTGGAGCCCAGCCCTGCTTGAGCGGGACTTTGACTTGCCCTTGACTTTGCCTCCCTTTCCGCGTCCGGACATGGCGATGGGCTAGTTTCGAAAGAAGCGAGAAAGAAAAGCACAACGCCCCAAACGGTGCGAGCCGCAGCGAGTCGAGCAGCGGAGTGCGTGCCGGCGCCCGCTCGCTCGCTCGCTCGCTGTAAAACGCTGGCTTCATATGCCAGGTGTAGGGGCAGGTTAAGCAGCGGTGCTGCTGTTCCTGCAGTGACATCTTCAGGGTGCTTTTATTCCTAACAGAGTGAGCTGTCCTCACTAGGCGTCAGTCATTGCGACGCCATATTTGTTACCGACATCGTGCTGCGAGAGAAATTACTCTCGCAGTAGATCTGGCCATCGAGTCGTTGGCCTGTGGTGGACCTGGCGGCCCAGACCACGAATCAGGCGACTGGCAGAGTGTTCTGCATCGCTGTAGAACACCCTGGCGATTTGCTGGAAGCGATCCCGTAGGAAAGGGATGCCCGCTTCCTCATGGAGCAGCCTTGCTGGGTAGCGAGGCGGCTTGTGGAGCGCAAGTCGCAGCGCCCTATTTTGCACGCGTTGAAGCGTCGCAATGTGCGTCGCTGCCGCGTTACCCCACACCACGGCCGCATATTCCAGTACCGGTCGGACGAGGGACAGATACATGGTGAGGCCGTGGCGTGGAGGAAGCGTCGATGAGGGATTGAGGAATGGGTAAAGCGCACGAAGGCGCCCCACTGCCCGCCCTCTGACGTCGCGGATGTGTGGCAGCCACGTCAGGTGTCTGTCCAATGTCACCCCGAGATATTTGCCGGTCCGCAACCATGGAATGGGGCCCCCCATGATCGTGACCGGCGGTAGGTCCGGTGGCATCATCCTTCTGCTAAAGATGACAGCCTGGCTCTTCGCAGCGTTAAACTTAAGGCGCCATTTCGTGGACCAGGCCCCCAGGACGTCACATCCGAGCTGGAGGCGGCGGCGCATCTCGGCCGCGTTCATGCTGCGGGTGAACAGCGCCGTGTCGTCAGCATAAAGCGCCAACTCCACGCGTGCCACCCGCGGGGCGTCGGCGGTGTACAGGGAGTACAGCAGGGGACCGAGGACCGACCCCTGCGGCACTCCCGCCCGAATCTGCCGGTCGGTGGATGTGCCCTCATCAGCTCGGACGTGGAAAGTGCGCCCCGAGAGATACGAGCGCAGCAGGACCACGTGCGACGTCGGTACCCCGTGCACAAAAAGTTTGTACACGAGGCCGTCGTGCCACACGCAGTCGAAGGCTTTGGAGACGTCGAGAAGTACCGCCCCTAGGTACTCTCGCGTCTCCAGCGCACGCATCGCCTGCTCCACGAGGCGCAACAGCTGCTGTGTGGTAGAGTGGCCCCGCCGGAAACCAAACTGCTCCTCGGGAAGGAGTTGCTGCTCTGTCACGATGCGCAGCAGCCGCTCCACGTACAACCTCTCAAACACTTTTGAGAGGGACGGGAGCAGACTGATCGGCCGGTAGTGCGCTGCCAGTCGCGGATCCTTGCCGCTCTTGGGGATGGCAACCACTTCCGCATGTTTCCATGCGGAAGGGAAGGTCCCAGTGCGGAGGATACTGTTAAAGATGTCCGCCAGAGATTGGTGTACCTCCGGCGGTATCATCCGCAACAGGTGGTTGGTGACACCATCGGTGCCACCCGCTTTCCTCGGATTGAGGCGACGGAGCTGCAGGTCCACTTCCTCGGGTGTTATCTCCTCGATCACATCGTCAGCCTCCCTTGCAGCGAGGAAGACCGGCAGGCGATCCTCCACCAGACGAACATGATCGGGATCGAGCACACCATCAACAGGACGAAAATTTTCTGCGAACGTGTCCGCGAGGATGCTGGCTTTAGCATCCGGCTCGCAGACAACGTCCGCGCCCGCATGGAGAGGCGGGACTCGCTGGCGACGACGAAGGAAGCGCTTGGCGGTCCGCCAGGCACTACCATCCGTCGTAGTTAGGGTGGCCACCAAGCCCGCCCAGTCCCGATTCCGATGTTCATCGATGGCTGCCCGAATCTCGCGTCGCGCCCTGTTGAGGCGGCGCTTCGTTTCTGGCTGCCGTGTGAGCTGCCACTCCCGGAAGAGGCGATTCTTGTTTGTTATCGCCTCCAGGATAGGCGGCGGGAGTTGGCGCGACATGTCTCGCGGCCGGTCCGGCCGCCTGGGGGTGGCCGCCTCCGCCGCAGCTAGTGTGTGCCGCGTGAAGAAGGCTAACGCTTCTTCAGCCCCATGCACAGCGGGATCTGGCGCGCCCTCGAGTCGGGCAAGGACCTCGTCGCGGAAGCGCGTCTCGTCAATGCCACGGAAGTTGCGGCGGACGGACGGCAGAGATGCACCGATGACGTCCATGTCGAAGACCACCGGGAGGTGATCGGACGACATGGCACATCGAACGGTGGCCGAAGTGAAGTGCCCAACACCTTTGAGCACGGCGATGTCGAGCACATCTGACTGGCCTCGATGGGGGAAGACAGTGTGATCATAAGGCCCCAGTACTATCGCGCCATGCCGCTGTGTGGCGCGGAGGAGTCGGCGGCCGCTGGCATTGGTAACGCGGGAGTTCCACTGTGTGTGCTTGGCATTCAAGTCACCCGCAATGAAGACTTTCCCGCGCAGAGCCAGCAGGGCGTCGATGTCGGCCTCCTGAAGCAGTCCCCTCGGCGGCCTGTAGGCCGCAACAAAGGTGATCACCCCTGCCGTCGTGGTGACAGCCACCCCAGTGGCCTCCACTGCAGTGAGGGGCGGAAGCGGGACGTCATGGTGCTTGAGGGACGCCTTGATATAAATAGCCGTCCCCCCGCCATGCGTCAACCTGTCGGTGCGGTAGCACCGATAGTTGGCCACCTTGACATGTATCCCCGGCTTCAGAAAGGTCTCGCACACGAGGCAGATGTCAATTGCCTCGTCGCGCAAGAACTCCCTGAATTCCCCTTGTTGGGGGACCAAACTGTTTGCGTTGAAAGCGCAAACGGTGAGGCCATGGATGTGGCGATTATCCATGACGCGGCGGGGTTGCAACGCCGGCCTGAAGGGCCGACGTGACCGCGGTGACGAGCACCGGTAGCTGCTCTAGCAGCTGGCTCAACGACCGCAAGAGCGAACGGAGCTCGGCTGCATCGGTGGCCGAGGGGGCGGCGTTGGCCGCTGGGGCGGCCTCCGCCACTGGGGAGGCCGGTTGCGGCAACTCCGTAGTAGACGACTGCCGCGGAGCGTCGGCAGCCGGTTGCGGCGTAGCACGAGGTGCTGTCGTCTGTTGCGGCAGTGTGTCATCGGCAGTCCGGCGTGCAGCGGCATGGGTGGCCCGGCCCGCGCGCCGGCGACGCCTGCGCGGGGCGGCAACCCGCGCGCTCTGCGTGGGTGTTGGGTTGGCCGCCCCCCCGGGCGAAGCCGGGGACGGCGCGGCCGGTTGCCTCGTCTCGCCCGCCGCCAGTTCCGAACGTCGGGCGGTGGCGGTTGATGGTCCGCCCTTGGTGGCGGCAGCAAAGCTGGTGGATGGGTGCACCTTACGAGAGGGAGCAGCCCCTCCGCTCCGGTGGTTTCGGCCCCTTTTAAAGGCCGAACAGCCTCTGTAGCTGGCAACGTGCGCGCCGCCGCAGTTGCAGCACGTCGGCTTCTCTTCCTTGGCAAGTCCGCAAGACTTGCTCTCGTGCTGTCCCGCGCATTTGACGCAGCGGGGCAACATAGAGCAGTAGCGGGAGACATGGTCGAGCCTCTGGCAGGAAAAGCACTGGGCCCTCTTGCCTTTGGCTCGGAGAGGTTCCACCGCGACCCTGACCCGGCCGACTCGCTGCACCTGGAAAATCTTCCGATTTTCCAGGTTGTCGACGAGGACAACCTGGTACAGTGGCATGTCGCGGTGCGTGCGTGGGGACTGCATCAGTCCGGTGGACCGGACGCCGAAGCCCATGTCTTCGAGTTCTTCTCTAAGATAGTCCGCCCCAAACTTGAGTGGAAGGTGGCGGAACACCACCTTCAGAAGTTTGAGCGGCTCAGAGGGGTGCGTGTAGCACGGGAGGCCATCTCTGGAGATGGTGTCCATCACCGCGCGGTACTCCTCGTTGGAGGACACCGTGACCTTGTAGAGGTCACGGCCAGCAGTCTTGACAGTGGCGGACGTGGCCGCCCTGTCTAGTTTTTGCTGGAACTCCTTGTACCCTCCCGCCCATTGGATGACGATGGGCGGGGGCTTCTTTTGGGCCGACACAGGAGGCGCGGCACCATCTTCAGTCGCGTCCACACTGGCCCCCGCGAACGCGTTGGCGGTCGGCAGCGGCGTCGGTTGCTGCAGCGCAGCAGCCCTGGCAGTGCGCCGCCTGGGAGGGGCGACAAAACCATCCTCATCCGGCTGCCGGGAGGTGGCAGGTGGACGAGTGGGCCGCCGCGTCTACGTCGGTCTCGGCGAGGCGGCGCTCGCGGAGGAGCCCGCGATAGTCGTCCCAGACTCCGTGGTGGAAGGGCGGGAAGCCCTCGAGGCCTTCTTCCGCGGCCTCGCTGTGTCGGACGTCTGAGAGGGAGTGTCGGAGTCGTCATGCGTCATAGCCCGGCGCTTTCTGGGCGCACGGGCAGCGTCAGAGTCAGTGTCACGGCGCTCTGACTCGGCAATGGCCTCAGCCAAATTTGCGTCAGGCAGGTCGATATCCTGCATCTCGGCGGCCGCAGCTAGCGTAGCCACGGGCTCTTCTCGTGTCTTGGGGACCAGGGGTGCAGCCGGGGGCACATCGACCTCTTCAGTGGTCGAGGCCAGCGGCGCAACTCCCGCCGAGGCCGCCACCGCCGGGACCGCAGACTCGCGCGATTCAACCGGCGGGGCTCTCGGTGGCACACCCGACACTTGCTGCCTCGTGTACGGCAGAGTGGCACCCTTCCGAATGTGACAGAAGGCGAGTATAGTCGCCTCGTCGTCCTTTCGACCCGGGTAGGAACCCCCGTGAGCGAGTTTGTTCATAAGGATGAACACTCGATCACGAGAGAGCACATCAGAATCCGAAGAGTCATTCCTGTCGTGGTCAGTTGTCGTAAGCCGGTTCGTCATAAGTGGGGGGCCGGATGGGGCCGCCACCGGGATCAGCTCAGTCGCCCGAGCTGGCCCCGACGGGCGGCGATCCGCCACACCCTTCGCAGGTAAAGCAACCTCACTCAACGACATCTCGAACAGCACTGCGCGTGCGTGCGTGCGTGCGTGCCGGCGCCGGCGGGGTGGGGGTCCTTTATGGGCTCGGGTGCGGCGGCCGGTTGCGCGCGCGCCCCATTGGTCGGCGGCCGCAGCAGGGCGAGCTGGTAAAGGTGCGGCGGCGGCGTGCATCCCGAAAGAGCCGGGTGGCAACATAGCCTTATATGCTGATGACACAGCACTCTATCTCAGTGGCAGAAACATTAATTACCTAGCCTACAGCCTACAACGACATCTCAACAAAGTTGCAAACTGGTGCAACATCTGGAAAATAAAAATAAATGCTGACAAATGTCAAACAATCCTATTTTCTCATAAAATCAAGAAACCCATAATAAACATCACTTACAATAAACAAATACTCCCATGGAAAAATGAAATCACATACTTAGGACTAAAATTGGACAAAAACCTAACATTCAAGCATCACATAAGAGAGGCTAGGAACAAAGGCTCCGCCCGGCTCTACCAACTATACCCATTATTAAAGGGAATGGGATTGTCCATATCAGCAAAGCTCAGAATCTGGAAAACAATAGTCCTGCCTGTCATCCTCTACGGCTCTGAAGTGTGGAGCATGGCAGCAGACACTAATCTAGCCCAATTGGAGGTCGTCCAAAATAAAACCCTAAGAATTATTGCAGACGTACCAAGACTGACTAGCAATGAGGAAATCAGGGCAATGCTAGGGCAACCCTCTTTCTATCACATAATCAAACAAAAATCACAAACATTCTACGAATCATCTCATTCATCACCGTACCAGCTCATCAATACACTGGGACGGAACCCTCACCCTCAACTCAGAGCTCCTATCAACACACTCCATCGCCACTACAGGCGGTAACCATCTTCTCATCCTCATGAAACAGGATACTCATCTCCACTTCTATCAACATCATCATCACTAACGCCATCCACCCGGGGGGAAAATCCCCAAGCCATTACTGCACACAAGCCACATACGAACCCACAGGATCATTTCGTGAGACAGAGCGTTGAAAGAACGCTGGCTCTCCAGAACTAGCATGGGTGCAAACCCAGCCATCTCATGTCCGGCGGGTGCCACTGTGTGGGGAGACGCTGACTGGAGCGGAGCGCTTGACTGACTGACTGCGCGTGCCTGCCTGCCTGTTTGTTCGTGATGCCGCCCAAGACTAGCGGGAAAGCCGCCAAGAAGGCTGGCAAGGCGCAGAAGAACATTTCGAAGGGCGACAAGAAGAAGAAGCGCAAGAGGAAGGAGAGCTATGCCATCTACATCTACAAGGTGCTGAAGCAGGTGCACCCTGACACGGGCATCTCTTCGAAGGCGATGAGCATCATGAACAGCTTCGTGAACGACATTTTCGAGCGCATTGCGGCCGAGGCTTCTCGCCTGGCGCACTACAACAAGCGCTCGACCATCACGTCCCGCGAGATCCAGACCGCTGTGCGGCTCTTGCTGCCTGGCGAGCTGGCCAAGCACGCGGTGAGCGAGGGCACGAAGGCGGTGACCAAGTACACGAGCTCCAAGTAAGGAGGTGGCTCTTGGAAATGGGAGGCTCGTCCGCGGCGCGGCGAAGGAAAGAGAAAAAAAAAAACGGCCCTTTTCAGGGCCACCAAAATGCCTTTGCGGGAAGGGCGGAATTGTTGTTGTTGTGAGCGGGTGGACGGGCGGCACAGCTGTAGCTGTAGCTTGTGGTGTGGTGCGGCGCCGGCGCCTTTGGTTTTGGTGTGACGTTGGGGATACGCACTTTAGCCACAGCCGGGTCGTGGGCGTGGGTGTTTCGAGACGTGTTGGTGTTAGGGGGGCGGATCGCTGGAGTTGGCTTGTTTGATATATATTTTTGTTTTTGTCCCCTTTGTATGGTATGGCCGGAGGTGTGGAACGGAAAGCAAACCGCGACTGTCGGATGTCACACCGTTGGTGGCGAGGGTGAGAAACACGTTGCCGCCTACAGCTGCTTCTACGCCGAGCGGGTGCGTTAAGTTAGTTGGTTGGTTGGGCGACGTAAAAGTGGAGCGTGGAGGTGTGTGTGAACGTGAGGTGACACGCATTGTATTGCATTGTATTTGTACGCGCGAGGTGAGTTAGGAGACCACGCGCCACGACGTACGGTGCCCTCTTTCGACCTGACGTCTGACGTCTGGTTTTTGTTTGTGGAGGCGGTGTCGTCATTCTGGATGTACGTGTATTTTCCGCTCAGTTGAGTGAGGTGACGCGAGACGACGGCGTCGGTGGTGTTTTTGTTTTGTTGTTGGCGCCCCGGGGATGAAGAGGGGCACCCGACGGTAACGAGAGGTTGCACTTTGTGATCGGTCGAATGTCCGGGGAGCGAGGAATAGGGTGGGGGGTTGAAAAGAAACGCCAGTGTAGGGCAACGGGACGGTGAACGTTCCCGTGGTGTCGGAGGTGTGCAGTGGGGGGGAGGAAAAAAAAAAAAAAAAAAAAGCGCGTAACGGCGCGGCTGCCGTGGTGGAAACGTTCTCTCCAACTGTGGTGGTGTCCCCTGTGTGTTTTGTTGTTCTCTATATCGTGTGTCCCCTCGCACAAGACGCTCTCTGGGCGGGTTTGATTCATTCATTTTTGCATTGTCACGTAGCGTAGAATGGTGGAATGCGCAAGAGTTGAGTGAGACTGGCGACGGTATATGGTCTGAGCAGCGTCAGCTGCACTGCACACTCCCCGGAAAAGAATCTTGGATGCCGTGCTAACTGAAATTTGGTGGACGGGGTTCTCAAGGCCTGTTTTCCTATTTTGTTGTCTGTCTGTAGTTAAGATGGTGAAATGACGTCGAAGAAGCAGTATTGTGCTCACAGAAACGGAAACAAACTGTTATGGAAATGCCCTAGTTTGATGAAAGGAAATGTGTGTTGAATATACAGGATGGTAAAGACCAAGTGCGTTGAAAGAAACGTTGTGAAGGAACGAACGTTCCCTGAATTGGTTTCTTTTTGTTCCCGAGTTGTGTACAATGGACGACGGTTGTGCCATATCGCAGCATTGCATCATCCCCAGGTTTTATTTCAATTGAGCGATAAAAAAAGGAAAAAGAGAAGAACAAGAACACTATCGAAATGGTCTATGGTGTGTGACCCACAATTGTTGTCTTTAAATCACTTACCCAACCATGTCGTAAAAATATTTATTTATTTTTTTTTTTTTTTTTACAGTGGCTGCCCAATGACCTAGATGTAACAGAGAGAGAGAGAAACACATGGCGTGTCAGATGTTTGTTTTCTTTTCCCCCCCGTCAAGTGGCAAATGCGAACACCGTCAGCTGTAATTGACGATCGACACTAGTATGGCGCGAAAAGGGGGTGCGACCTGTGCAGTTGTGGGTGAAACTTTGGGTGATGGGCTGTCATGCGGCATCGCGTGCGTTCATTACCCCTCGGCGGCGGCGGCGGCGCCGCAGCTCCGTCCAGCTCGCGCTCTCGGAAACAACCCTCTCGTAATGCCGCGTCTCCTCCGTCACTGCAATTTTCAAAGGGAAACCTGTGTGGCCGGTGGGGGTGTGTCAACCGTTGGGCTCAAGCTCCGCCGACAAAAAGTGTTGAGTGTATCCAGTGTGAGAGAGGTTGACGCTTTTCGTGGTGTGTGTGTGGCAATGTTTTGAAAAGTTTGCAACGTACGTTAAGAAGTGTTGACGCTGAAACTTGCGGGCTGTGTGGCCCTGGTGGTTGGCTGGCTGGAGACGCGGGCGTGTCCAGTCGGTCGGTTGTTGTGGCTGAAAGGTACGTATACGGTTCCGCCGTCCCGTCGGAACTGCGTCTGTCTGGAAGGTATGACGTGACGTGCAGTTTTTATTAGGTCAGCCTTGTTGTGTATTGTTCCATTTGTTGCTCACTCGTCACCCGTATTTGGTGTGGCGATGTATGTGGACGTACTGCTGGATCAGTGTCAGGGTTTCCGTGGGAGGTGTTGGTTGGGTTGGATTTGCCTGACACGGCTGAGTCCGCAATTGGCCTGCCGTTCGTTGATGTGATATGTGGGTTCTGAGGAAGAATGTGTACGAGATAGTTGCCCTGCCCTGCCCTGCCCTTTCTTTCGCGTTCGTGTGTGCCCCCCTTGTTGTGTAGTGTGGGTTGAACATGGTTCTTTACCGAGTGGGGGGGGGGGGGGGGAATGGGATGGACGGATCCGTTGCTGTTGCTGTCACCGTCAAGACAACGCACGCACCCCTGTCCTACGAGAAGGTGTGTCAACCGGGGTTTCGGCAGTCGTGTGTGTAGGGGACGGGGAGAAGCAAAGTGGAGAGTGCGGCACGGGCAGAGAGTGGAATTGGGGCGCGTTGATGTTGGGAAACATCCCCCAAGGGTTGCGGGATGATGTGGCGGTGAGAGCGGGGGGCGGGGGAGAAAAGAAAAGCGAAAAAGAACTAAGGAAGAGGAGGAGGCGTGCGTGTGCGCAGTGGCGGGGCCCCAAAGACCTGTCGTGTGGTGTCGGCCGAACGCGAACGCGTGTGCGGGGCAGCGTCGGCACGGAGAGAGAGAGAGAGAGAGAGAGAGAGAGAGAGAGCGAGCTGGTCTGATGGGTATTTTTTTACCCCCTGTACTCGAAGGACCGGATCTGTCCTTGATCCCTGCCTTCTGTCTGATTATGTTGGGTAACAAAATGATGGGATGATAGGGTCTCTTGGGTGTGTGTAGATGTTTGTTGTTTGAGTGAGTGTTATGGTGTTTGTATTTTATTTTTGTTTATCATGGTATGTTGTAGTTTGTGGTGTTTTGTCGTGATGGGAAATGTCGTTCTTGGGTCGGGTGGATTTTGTCCCAGATTTCTGATGAGTGGGTGGTTCGAATCCGTGGTTTGGTGGGAAAAAAAAAAAAAAAAAAAAAAAAAACTTTATGGATTTTTCTTTGGATGATTTCCGGGATTTTGAGTATGTTATGGTTTGTGTATATGTCTCGGTTTGTCTGGTACCGGCCGGCATCAGCAGCAATTCTGAAGTATTTGTTGTGCACCCTTTTTTTTTACTCTTGTTATGTTGGTGTCTGCGGCCATTGACCAGATTTTCAGAGCCGTAAGTGATGGCTGGTTCCTATGACGGTTTTGAAGATTTTCTTTTTGGCGCGCATATTTATTCTGTTTCCTTTGATGATTGGGTACAGTCTGAATATTGCTGCTGCAGCCTTGTTACAAACGTGTGTAACATGGTCTCTAAATGTCAACCTCTTGTCCAGCTTGATGCCTAGATACTTTATTGTGCCTGACCATGGAAGATTGTTATTTCTGAGGCGTATATGCAGGTTAGGAGGTATTCTTTTTGAATGTGAATCGTATTGTATTGCTTGGGTTTTCTCCGCGTTTATTGTTTTTTTTGGTTAGCCCATTTCTGGATGGATTGTAGGTGTTGCTCTATTTTTGTGACTCTATATTGCAGGTTAGAACTGCTGCGGTAGACTGCAGTGTCGTCTGCAAATAGTGACAAGTGTCCTCCCAGCTGTTTGTTTGTGTATATTGAGTAGAGAATGGGCCCCAGCACTGAGCCTTGCGGGACTCCAGCCTCTATGGATCTAGTGTTACTTGCCGCTCCTGGTACATGGACATAGAATGCTCTGTTGCGGAGAAAAGAAGCAATAATGTGGATGGGGCAGTTGTACTGGTGGAGCTTGTAGATAAGGCGTTATCCGAATGCTTTTCCAATGTCAAGCAGGACTGCTCCAGTACTGTGTCTAATGTTTCTGGCCTGACATATGTGCTCGACTAGTCTGGTCACCTGGTGGGTGGTGCTGTGTTCTTCGCGGAATCGGAATTGTTGTGGGATGATTATGTTGTTATCCTTTAAGAATTGAATTTCTTCAGTTCAGTTTGAATGAGCTTTCCGAGGACCTTTCCAAGGAAGTTGGCCTATAGTTTTGCGGAAATAATAAGTCCATGTTTGGCTTTGGTAATGTGATGACTCGGGCCTGTTTCCAAGTAGTTTAGTCTGAAGCAAGCATTGTATATTGATGTTAGATAGATAATTGATAGTTGCTGGAGGTAGGTGATGTAGTAGTTGCGGTTTGATGGAATCTGGGCCTGATGCCTTCTTAGGATGTGTGTATGTTTGTGATGTGATAAGATACGGGGTTTCTGCGTTTATTGGATTGTGAAAGATGTTCTGATCGGGGCACTTAGGATGCGGTTTTACCCTTCTGAGTACCATTTCCTGGTGGTCATCAGTTTCGTCATCTACCGCTTCTGGTGCTTGGAATTGCCTTTCTAGTGAATCCGCCAGTGCTTCAGCTCGGTCTGTGGGGTCGTTCCTTCCCCATGTAGATGTAGATGTAGATGTTTCGTGTTTAGTTTACGAGTTTTAAGAAATTTCCAGAATTTTTCCTGGTCCCTTTCTGCTTCTCGTAACGTTTCCTCCCACGCCTCGCTACGGTGGTTTTCGGAGCTCTCTTTTTGATCCTCCCGGCCAATTGCTCTGATTTTCGTCGGTCGGCTGGGTCCCTGTAGTTTCTGGCGCGCGCGGGCTGCGGTTGGCGCCTTTGGTGGCAACGGCCGGGGCAAGCAGCGGTGTGTGGTGTGGTGCGGGGCGGGCAGGGGCAGGGGCAGGGGCAGGGGCAGGGGCAGGGGCAGTGGCAGTGGTGGTTGACGGATGGCCTGGGGGCCGAAAAACGGGCCGGCCGGCGGACGGCGGACGGATGTTGAGAGAGGCGGCGCGCACGCGTCTCGCGCGGACACAGGCGCCACAGCGTTGATTGGAAGGAGGTGCGGTGCGGGGATGGGCCCAGGAAAAAAGACGGTCGTGGCCCCTGTCTTGGGTGCGTGTCGACGTCAGCACCGTCGGTGTGGTGTGGTGTGGTGTGGTGTGGGCAGGGAGGGGGGGAAAAGCGGGCTGCGGGCTGCGGGCTGCGGGCTGCGGGCTGCGGAGGGAATGGTGGTGGGGAGTAGGCACACATGTGGGCGGGCGCAAAATCGGCCGGTGCCCGTAAACCGCGGCGGGATATTGGGTGGAAAAGAGGGAAATTGTAGAAAGGAAAACAAGCGGAGGGGGCGAATGTGGTGGGGTGGGGGGACGGGCGGGGGCGAGGCGACAGCTTGCTTTTTCTTTTTCATTTTATTCTGTTGTAGTGTTTTTGTTTTTTTGTTTTTTTTGCGTGTGTGTGGCCTTGGAGAGGCTGGTCTTGTCTGGCTTACGCTTTGGGTGCGTGTGTTGGTACTTTTTCGTTTTTTCTTGTTCTGCAGAGCAGGGGCGGGGCGGTGGGAACGGCTGGCTGGCTGGCTGTGCCCAGAGGAGGAGGAGACGCTGGCGGCGGGCCCGGCTCCTGGGGCTGCTGTTGCATGCGCTGTGCAAAGAAAGGAAGAGTGGGTTTGTTTGGCTGGTGAAGTGCATTATTTAAGTGTGGGCTTGCCGGCCTGGCTCCGATGCGCAGGTAGATAGATGCCGGCGGCGACCGCAGGCAGGCAGGCGCGTTGTGTGTACAGAGGGACGAGCCATGTGTTTTGCAAGCAGGACGTGGCGTGCCGAGTGGAGAGGAGGCGGCGGCTCGGCTCGGTTCGGCCCGGCCCGGTCCGGCGGTGCCGCGCTGTTGTCGCGGACGTGAGCGCCCCCTGGCGGGCGGGTGGTTGGCGGCGGCGTGGTGGACGCGTGTGGCAGTTGTGTGCACGGGTTGCTTGGGCGAGTGAGCAGTGGCTGGCGGTGTTGGCGCGTCGTCGGGGAGGTACGTGTTGCGGCCGCGTCTGCTGCGCGCTGCGTCGTTGTGTCGACTGTGTGTGGGCGTGGGCACGTGTGCTCTGCCGAGGGCGTCGTAAAAAAGTGGGTCGCGGTGTGCGTGCGTAGCCCGTGATGATGTATTGTGCGTCGCGTCGTTGTGTGCGAAACGGATGCCGAGAGGTGTGTGGTAAGTGCGAAGCGCGAATGTGCGGCGTTTGGCGGTTTCGGTGTGTTTTCTGTTTTTGCGGCGTGAGAGTGGGGCTGGCTGGCTGGCTGGCTGTTGTTGGTTGCCTTGTGTGTGTAGGTTGATGGCGCGACGCGGAGGGGACGCCGTTTGCTGCGTGCCTTGCCTCGCGTGTGTTGGCGCGCCGTGCATGTGTTTGGGTCGCGGGGGCGGTGTTTTTGTTTGTATTTGGATTTTCATTTTTTGGCGTGTTGTGTCGTGTATGGCAAGGGCGAGAGGAGTAGTGCGGTAGTGGTAGTGCAGTAGTGTCGTTGCGGCACGGGCGTCTGGTGGGGCTGTGCGTCGTGGCGGGGAAGGTGTGTAGGTTGCGGCGATGCGGCGAGCCCAGCCCGTCGTTTGACGGTGTGCCGGGTGAGTTGCGCTGCGAATCGAGTGTGGCGGGAAGGGGAGCTGCGTGGCGCCTGCGTCCGTTGGCAGCAGGGGCTGTGCTTTTGAGAGTTTGTTTGATTTCGGGACGACGACGACGACGACGACGACGACTGGTTGGTTGGTTGGTTGGGTGGGGTGGCGTGCGCGTTTGTCGTACTGGGCGAGTCGATTGCCTGCCGGCTGGCGAAAGGTGCGCCGCCGCCCGTCTCGCGCTCTGTGTTTTTTTTTTTTTTTTTTTCTCTCTGTGTGTGTCGGCTGCGTTTTGTTTGCGGTGCGCGCGAAAACGGTGGTGCCGAAAGTGTGCCGGCGTGGCGTTGCGACCGCGACGAGCCGCGGGCGCGCCATTTGGCTGGTGTTGCGTGAAGAGCGGCTGTGTACGGGTAGTGGCTGTAGCCGTACGTGTACGTGCATCCGGCCCGGCCGCCAGCCCAGCCCAGCCCAGCCCAGCCCAGCCCAGCCGAGTCGGGTGAGCGGAGGCCGACACGTGGTGGTGCTCTGTGCTCTCTCGGCTCGGGGGGGTTTGTGTGTGTGCGTGTCTCGTTCGCTCTCCGGAATCTGCTTGTTCTGCTGATCCCCGCCTGTCGGCGTCGTTTATTTTTACTTATTTATTTTTTACCTGTTGTTTGTTTTTCGACGTCGTCTTGCAGTTTTGTCCTTTGCGGCGTGCCGACGACCCGCCGCGCGACCTTATGAAACCCCAAAGCGTGGCGTGGCGTGGCCGAGCCGCAGCAGCTAAGGGGGTGCGGCCGCCTCGACGCCTTAACCTCTCCTAAACTTCTTTAAGCCCCTTAACGCAGCCACCTAAACTAACGTAACCTAACCTAACCTAAGCTCTTAGGCCAACCCCCAAGTCGCCTTAACCTAACGTACGTGACCGCAACCTTAGCTTAACGCCTACGTTAAGACGTGACGTCACGTCAACGCTTAACCTAACCCTGACGCCTTCTTAGCCTAACCTGACGTAACCTAAGGTAAGGTAACCGTTGAAAGAAAGAAACCACCTTTGTTTTGACGTTGAGGCGTGTAAGGTCGGCTGTGAGGGCAGATTCGGTGTGTCTGTAGTTGGGGCTGGCTGGTAATTTATTTTGTTTGTTTGTTTATCGTTGTTTTGTTTTCGCCTGTGGCGGGGGGGTTGGCGCTCCGTCGGCCGGTGCCATGTTGCGCAGGCGGCGATCGTAAAAAAGTAAAAAAAAAAAAGAAAAAAGAAAAGAAAAATGTGTTGGAAGGGCTGTGGGTGTTGGCGGGCGAGGCGAGAGGAGGAGGACGGCCCGCGGCCGTGGCCCGACGGCTGCGGGCCGATCGGGAAAACGGCGGAAGGCGATGGGGCGGCGGAGGTGCGTTTGTGCACGGCCGTCATCGCCGCACGACTCGGCTCGTGTGGCTGTGGCGCCGGCCGCGGTGGCCGGGCTGCCGCGGCGACGGTGCGGGAGTTTTGACGAAGGTTTGGCCATTGTGGCGGGTCGTCGGCTGGGGCTGTGGGGGCGGCATTTGGGCGGGGGCGGCGATTCTCGGCGGGCCGACCCAGGCTGTGGCGCGCGGTGGCTGCAGTTTGGCCGTGGTTTGCGGCGCCGCCGCGGCGACTGGTTGGCGACCGTGGTGTCGGTGTGTGTAGCCCCATCCTCGGTGGTTTGAATGGCGCGGGTGGTTGCGGCGCAGGTTGGGGGCTGCTCCGCGCAGGCTGTCGGACGTTGGGCGGTAGCAAGCGCGGGAGGCGCGGCGCGGCGGCGCGGCGGCGCGCCGAGTGGCGGCCGCTCTCTCGGCCGTCCGCGCCCGCCCGCGACACTGGCTGGGCCAGGCGCGTGCGCGGCTATTCTCTGCTGCGCGCCCCTCGCTGTTGTGCGTCGTCGAAGGAGAGAAGGAAGCGAAACCAAGGGGAAAAAAGAAAAGAGAACAAGCAAAAGATGGCAGACCAGGCGGCTACGAACGAGACTGCCGCGGCACCCGCCGCCACCGGCACTACGAAGAAGGCCAAGTCTGCGTCGTCTGCGAAGAAGCCGCGCGCCAAGCCTGCGCACCCGCGCACCTCTGAGATGGTGACGGCCGCCATCAAGAGTCTGAAGGAGCGCGGCGGGTCGTCGCTGCAGGCGATCAAGAAGTACATTGCCGCGCACTACAAGCTGGACGCGGAGAAGCTGGCGCCCTTTATCAAGAAGTACCTCAAGTCGGCCGTCGTGGCTGGCGAGCTGGTGCAGACGAAGGGGAAGGGCGCGTCGGGCTCTTTCAAGCTTGCCGGCGCCGGCGGCGGGGCGGCCGAGGGCGGCAAGGCTCGTGGTGGCGGCGGTGGTGCGAAGAAGAAGCGCGCCGCTCCGGCCAGCAAGGAGAAGAAGGGGGCCCGTGCGGCCGGCGCAAAGAAGGCTGGCGGCGTGAAGGCGGCGACCGGTCGGAAGGCGGGCGCCGCCAAGAAGGCGTCTGCGGCGTCGGCCGCTCCCGCGGGTGCGAAGAAGGCGGCTGCGGCCAAGCCGGCCAAGGCCAAGTCGCCGTCGAAGGCGAAGAAGGCCGCCAAGGTTCCGACGAAGAAGCCGAAGGCGCCGCGCCCGAAGAAGGCGACGGCGACGCCGTCTAAGGCGAAGGCTTCGCCCAAGAAGAAGAAGTAAAAAGGGCAGGGAAGGGTTGGCGGTTGACACCGTCGCCTGGTGGCCGGCGCGCAACCAGAGGCTGTCGCGCGGTCCCGGACAAAAACAAAAACGGCCCTTCTCAGGGCCATCAAAGCACGTCGGGAAGGTGTTGATTGTCGTGTCGTGTCGTGGTCGGTCGGTTGCCTTGTTGTCTGTCTGTCTTGCTTGCTGGCGTTTGTTTGTTTCATGTGTGGATGGTGGTTGGATTGTGGGGTCGTTGGCGGGCGTGGGCGGCGGCGCGCGGCTGGTGTTACACAAAGTGTATTTTACTTTTACCTATTTATTTTGCGCCGCGTTTGTTTGTTTGTTTGTTTGTCTTGGTGGTGGTTTTGGAATAGTCTTTTTTGTTTTGCTTTGCTTTGCTTTGCTTTCCGGGCGTCACGTTTTGTGCCGTGGCCTGTGTGGGTGGCGCTATTGACGCTTGCGACTTGGTTCGGCCGGTGCGGTGCTTTTTTTTTTTTTTTTGGAAACGGCGGCGCCGGGCCGGGCCGGGGGTGGGACGACTGGACTGGAGAGTGAGTGGGGAACTAGTCGTTGCGACCGACAAAGTTTTGCTCGCGACGGAGAGACGTTAGTGGCCCTGAAAAGGGCCGTTTTGTTTGTTTGGCGGTGTGCGGGTTTAGGCGCGCTCGCCGCGGATGCGGCGCGCGAGCTGGATGTCCTTGGGCATGATGGTGACTCGCTTGGCGTGGATTGCGCACAGGTTGGTGTCTTCGAAGAGGCCGACGAGGTAGGCCTCGCTGGCCTCTTGCAGGGCCATGACTGCGGAGCTCTGGAAGCGCAGGTCGGTCTTGAAGTCCTGGGCGATCTCGCGCACTAGGCGCTGGAATGGCAGCTTGCGGATGAGCAGCTCTGTGCTCTTCTGGTAGCGCCTGATTTCTCGCAGGGCGACGGTGCCCGGCCTGTAGCGGTGGGGCTTCTTGACGCCGCCGGTGGCGGGCGCGCTCTTCCTCGCCGCCTTGGTGGCGAGCTGTTTGCGCGGCGCCTTTCCGCCGGTGGACTTGCGGGCCGTTTGCTTTGTCCGGGCCATGGCTACTGCGGATGCGGATGCGGCGTGGAGGATATGCGTGCGCGACGGCGTCCGGTGCTGCCTTGACAACGGGCCCGCGCGCCCCGGGTGCTGCGCTTATATGCCCTCGGTGCGCGGTGGTGGGGGGAGGGGAGGGCGGGCCGCGGGGCCCCAGAGTCTATATAGGGGGGCGGCGCGCGCGCTGGGCGCCACAACCGTAGCCGACTCGCTAGCGCCGGGTGAGGAGCTTGCCTTGCTTTCTGTTTTTTATATTATTGTGGTTGAGACGCTTGAAGAAGAAGAAGAATGACAGGCCGCGGCAAGGGAGGAAAGGGGCTCGGCAAGGGTGGCGCCAAGCGGCACCGCAAGGTGTTGCGCGACAACATCCAGGGCATCACGAAGCCCGCGATCCGCCGCCTGGCGCGCAGGGGCGGCGTGAAGCGCATCTCTGGTCTGATCTACGAGGAGACGCGCGGAGTGCTGAAGGTGTTCCTGGAGAACGTGATCCGCGACGCGGTGACGTACACTGAGCACGCCAAGCGCAAGACTGTGACGGCCATGGACGTGGTGTACGCCCTGAAGAGGCAGGGGCGCACCCTGTACGGTTTCGGCGGTTAGGCGGTGTGAGACCGAAGGAAGGAAGGAAAGAGAGATTGAAAAACGGCCCTTTTCAGGGCCACCACAGTGTTCGGAAGTTGAAAAGTGCGAAAGAGTCTGTGTTGCTGGTTTTTCTTTTCCTTTTTTAGTCTACTTGGCCTTTTAGTTTTGTTTGGAGTTTTTTTGACGTGGTGTGCGGTGCGGTTGGGAGGGAAGGAAGCGTGCCCTTGCGTTGTGTGAGCTCCCTCCTTCCTTCCTTCCTTCCTTCCTTCCTTCCTTCCCCTCCCTCTTTGCTTGTATGCTTCTTGTCGGTGGATGGGCTGTGTGTTGCGGCGCGGCTGAGTGCCGAGGGGTTATTTTTGAGGTGTGTTGTTGTGCGCCACGTGTGCTGGTTAATGGTCGCGAGACTGTGCGTGCGTGGAGTGGAGTGGAGGAGGTGGCCAAGTACGTGTGTACAAGATGGCGGCGCCTGTGTGTGTAAGAAGGAAAAAAAACCGTACACACAGAGAGAGAGAGAGAGAGAGAGAGAGAGAGAGAGAGAAGTGGTGCGACGAACGACTGGAATTCTGCTTTGGACGTAGGTTTGTGTGGTGGCCCTGAAAAGGGCCGATTGTGTTTTGTTTTTGAGCCGAGGCGGCAAATGGCGCGCTGCGTGCCAAGGGAGCACGCGGCGGTTGCCGATTGCGCTGTCTCTCTTTTAGGCCTTCTTCTCGGTCTTCTTTGGCAGCAGGACGGCCTGGATGTTGGGCAGGACACCTCCCTGTGCGATGGTGACGCCCGACAAGAGCTTGTTGAGCTCCTCGTCGTTGCGTATGGCGAGCTGCAGGTGGCGCGGGATGATGCGCGTCTTCTTGTTGTCGCGGGCCGCGTTTCCGGCCAGCTCGAGCACCTCAGCCGCGAGGTACTCCATGACGGCGGCGAGGTAGACGGGCGCCCCGGCGCCGACGCGCTCGGCGTAGTTTCCCTTGCGCAGGAGGCGGTGGATTCTGCCGACCGGGAACTGGAGCCCAGCCCTGCTTGAGCGGGACTTTGACTTGCCCTTGACTTTGCCTCCCTTTCCGCGTCCGGACATGGCGATGGGCTAGTTTCGAAAGAAGCGAGAAAGAAAAGCACAACGCCCCAAACGGTGCGAGCCGCAGCGAGTCGAGCAGCGGAGTGCGTGCCGGCGCCGGCGGGGTGGGGGTCCTTTATGGGCTCGGGTGCGGCGGCCGGTTGCGCGCGCGCCCCATTGGTCGGCGGCCGCAGCAGGGCGAGCTGGTAAAGGTGCGGCGGCGGCGTGTGTCACTAGTGCGACCACACTTGTCACACACGACCCATCATGAACACTGATGATCGAGGTGGGGCCCCCCACCCACGATCGCCCCCTCAAGAAACTGTCCGCTTAGCCGACAACCGTACGGTGACGTACGTCGTGGAGAATCTTCCCCACGACATCACACAGAAGTCAATGGCAGCAAAGATTAACTCCTTTGTAGAGTACGCGGTCAGATCGGAAATCAAGTCCCTGACCGTAACTAGATATGGGCGGGCCTACATCAACTCCGCAAGTAGAGGACGGGAGGATTATTTTCAAAGGGTCTTCCGTCAACACATAGTTTCCTCTGTAACGGTGCGCCCTGAAAAGGTACGCGAACCGAGACAGCCCATGCAAAGGTCTCGGAAGCCTCCCCTCAGCGCAGTAATCAAAAGGGTGCCTTTAGATGTTGAGGCGGATGATGTGATCCAACAGCTGCGCGAACAGGGCCTAGATGTGGAGAGGGCCTGGCGGATCATATCAAGGGAGAGGCAGGCCCCCACCAGGAATATCAGAATAATTTCCCGCAGTCAGGAAACGATTGACAGCGTACTCACCAAGGGAGTAGTCATTGACTACGCTAGAAAGGAAGCAGAACCCTCCAAGCTCCCTCCACCACAACCAGCGCAATGCGGGCAGTGCCTGGGTTTTGACCACTCCACGGCGAACTGCAAGGCCCAACCAAAGTGTCCACAGTGCGGAGGTGACCACAAACTTACCCGGTGTGATGTGAAAAACCCGGAGAAGTGCTCGAACTGCGAAGGCGACCACTCGGCCTTATCTTATAAGTGCCCCAAACGACCGAAAGTCGCTGAGAAGGAAGAACTCCGTGCACAGATCAAAATCATGGACGAGCCCGCACCGATCCCACCCGCAGAAGAACTTCAGCAGGAGTTGGTCCTAAAGACTGACTTCCTCCGGATCCTCACTGGAGCACTAGTCAGTCTCTTCCAGGACCGGCGGGAGGACATAGTGAAGACTGTGAATCAGGTGTCACAGCAAATCCTGCACAAAAACATCAAGGCGACCCAATCAGGAGTCTGCCTTCACGTAACAGTGGCAGACAGGATCAGTCCGGCAACACAGCTGGACATAACACACAACCTGCAATCACCTATACCCCAACCTCCAAAAACACCCACACAACACCGCACACCAACCACACAAACACCCCAACCGCAATACGCATCTACACGAACACTAAGCATACCACAGTCACATACCTCCAGAACCAAGACCCACTAAAAACCCGAGTCGCGGTTCGAACATGGCCGACCACCATCAGATAAATCTCCTCTTCGCCAATGCGAGAGGGGTTAAAGATAGGAGAACTTTGCTCATGCACACACTATTGCGCAACAACGTGCACGTGGCCGGCATCGCCGAAACGTGGCTGTCTGATGGGAAGCAGTGCAATATACCGAAGTTCAACTGCTTCCGCAAGGACAGAGACGGCAGAGGTGGTGTCGCGCTATACGTGCGCAATACAATAGCGGCAATCGAAATCCCTCCCCCCGCACAGCTTGGAGACATAGAGATCGTCATGGTCAAAATAAGGGGCCACAACGCAAGGACTGTGACAATTGCGTGTCTATACAATCCTCCAAACAACCCTCTCCCGATCCACGCGATACGACACCTTATGACGAAAGACAAATTCATATTACTAGCAGACCTAAATGCGCGACACGAGAGACTTGGTGACCACAGCACAAATCTCAACGGACAAATACTCTTCGACCTCCTGACTACCGAACCTGTAGACCGTCTCCCCATCTACCAACCCACTTTTATTGGCCACCGAGGAACGTCAGCGCCCGACCATATCCTGTACAGCCCTACCATGAGCGACACAATAGCCAATGCGGAAGTCGGCAACTCCATAACAAGTGACCACCTTCCCATCCTCTTCTCCACAAACGCAATAGCCCCACCGAATCCCTCACCAATCAGACGAACTGTACGACAGTACTCAAACGCCGACTGGAATAAATACAAAGACGTACTCGAACAAGAACTATCCATCCCCATGACCGTGACAGACCACCACGACCTTGAACTCGCCACGACGAAAATAGAATCAGCTTTTAAACACGCAATCGAGGAAGCCATACCGCAAATTACCATAGACAACTGGAAGCCTACTATCCCCCGAGAAGCTCTCGACCTTATACAAAGGAAAAAACGACTACAAAGAGAGATGAGACGAACCAACAACCAGAACTTACGACAAACTTGGAACCGACTGAACAATCGCGTCAAACAGATCATCTCGACACATCGACAAAGACAATGGGAAGAAACATGCGAGAGACTTAACTACAGAAACGGAGGACAATTTTGGAAACGATTCAAAACACTGACGGGACAAAGAGCAACAACTACCAACACATTAATTACAAACAACGAGCCAACGACAGACCCACAACAACAAGCTGACATTTATAAAGACGTGCTAGAAGAAGTATACTCCTTCCCACACGACAACAACTTCGACGAAGTCTTCAGACGAACAGTAGAGCTCCGACTCCCACGACTACTTAACACACACACAGTAGAAACAGAAAACGAAAACTCTCTAACCAAACCTATAACTGACAAGGAAATAATGGACGCGATACTGACGGGACGGAACTCAGCGCCGGGCCAAAACGACATTCGACGAATTCACCTACAAAAGGCACCCCTCCTTACCCTCATCCCTATCCTCTCTCTCATGTTCAACTATTGCATCAGCACAGAAACCATCCCAACTGCCTGGAAAACAAGCAAGACAATCATGATCCCTAAACCAGACAAACTAAGAACAGACCCACGATCCTACAGACCCATCTCTCTTTTAGACGTACTGGGAAAAACCTATGAGAGAATCATCACAGACAGACTCAAGACATACGTAGAACAGAAAGAACTCCTTCCCCTAATCCAAGCTGGCTTCCGCAGTAAGCACTCCACGAATGATCCACTGTTCAAACTCGTGAACGGAATCACACAGGGATTTAACAATGGACGGTGCACCCTCGCAGTATTCCTGGATATTGAGAGGGCGTTCGACAAGCTATGGCATGACGGACTCCTGTACAAGCTGTGCGAGATGGGGATCCCTATCAAAATGGTCCGGCTCGTAAAAGCATACCTCACCGACCGAGTGTGCAAGACACATGTATACAACGCCTCCTCCCAACCTTTCACCCCACAAGCAGGAGTGCCACAGGGCGGCATCCTGTCCCCACTACTGTACGCGCTGTACACAGCAGATATACCGACCACCCAATCCCCAGACGAAACAATAGCCCTTTATGCAGACGACACAGCTTATTGGTGCACGTCACTCAGGACATCAACTATACAAAGAAAGACGGACGAATACCTAAAACGACTCGAAGACTGGATGAAAAAATGGAGAATTAGACCAAACCCAGCAAAGACACAAACTGTACTCTTTCGACACAGAAACTTGACCAAAAAGAGACAACAAAACGACAACGACATACAATTAACACTCTGGAACACGCCACTCAGACTTGTCAACACGGCCAGATACCTTGGCGTGTTCCTAGACAAACACATGAACTGGCTGACTCACCTGAACTACCTTCTCGACAAGACCAGAAAACGCCAAGGACTGATACGACAAGTACAAGGACGCCTCCGTGGCTGCAGCATGGAAACAGCCGTACACACTTACAAAACCTTTATCAGACCTGTCCTTGAATACGCCAGCGCCCCGCTGGGAGGCATCCCGCACACGGTAGCAGACAGACTATATAGCACAGAACGACGACTGCTCCGTAACCTCGCGAGACTCCCGGCAAGGACGCCCAGCAATGACGTATACGAAATAGTGAATGTAGAACCACTCCAAACACGACTGACAAAACTGCGCGCGAACTACGGACAACGAATACTAACGCAAAGACCTGACATGGAAAACCTAATTACAACAAGACCTCATACTCAACGACTCCCCAAACACAAATATATCTGCCCAGCGCGTACAGTAGCACAAAACACATCAACCCACTTCCCAGATTTAGCCCCCACCATGGAACCGTTGATAACCCATACCACTACCCCTCCGCACCTAGACATCAGACAATAAAACATGACAGACACATAACACAGAAACCAACACCCAACCACCAACCACATCACACACTCACTCTCTCTCCCTCTCCTTCGTCTATGGCACACACACCCTCACACACACACACTCACACGCACACACATACACACACACACACACACACACACACACAAAACCACAAGACAACTACACTCGCACACTTAAACTAGCCGGAGTACTCTACAGCTACTCAATCCTGATCTGCCACTGCCAAATATGACAATATGAAAATAGGACATAGCCATAATCGTACAACAAAACTAGTAACAATAGTAACACCACTATATGTCACACATAGACTAACTTCAAGGGAAAAAAAAAAAAAAAAAAAAAAAAAAAAAAAAAAACCTCTTCTCACTTACTCTAATCCACAACCGAACACAAACTTAAATCAAGAAATATTACACACAAAATCACACACAGAAATTCTAGTACTATTCTATTATTATAAACATTATAAACTCTAGTAAAATATACCAATATTACTCTTAATTATGTCTCAATGTTAAAACCTAGCACTATATACTTTGTTAAACCAAAATATAACCTTGCTAAATATTTTTATTTGTTAATGATGTATTATTATATTGTTTGTTAATGTTTGTTAATCAAAATGTATACTGATAATAACCACAATAAGTGCAAAAAACTTGTAAAGCACCTTTCTGCAAGCACTTCAATTGTAATAAAAAGAAAATAAATTTGTAAATCACGCCTATGGCTAAAAAGTGCAATGCAAGCACTAGAATAGCCCGCCCTCCCCCTTAAGGGAAGGGAATGAAATGTGCAAAAAAAAAAAAAAAAAAAAAAAAAAAAAAAAAAAAAAAAGTGCGGCGGGTGCCAGGCCACATTCCGAGGTGGGACTGCTAAGCGGACGGACGTGCGTCTACCTGTGCTCCGCGCCGCTATTGTGCTCCCAGCCCTGGAAATACCCACCGCGCGCTCTCGCCGCCTTTGTGCAGAGCTCGCCTCGTTGCTTGCTTCTCGTGTGCTTGGTCGCCGCCTTGCGTGCTCGCGCAATAGCTTCGTGCTTGGTCGTATCGTCGGTGCTGGCGGTCCGCGCTGTGTTCTGGATTTCCGGACGAGGTCGGGTGTGCGTTATCGGTAAAAAGCAAAATTGTCGCTTCTGAGAAGCAAAAGTCGTCTTGCACACTCGGCGCGGACGGGGCTCTAGACCACGTGGGCGCTCGCTCTGACATGGGATAGACCGTGAAGAAAGAGGAACATCACGCCTCGAGTAGGTGAATATAAATAGTCGAAATTGTTCGAGAATTTCTGTGCCATAGGTGTTAGGGAAGCCGCAGTCCAGGGACCCGCCGAGCCACATAGTCAAACAGACTGACTGTGAGGCCCTTGGTGGTATCCCGCGCCTGCTAGGTGTAGGGAAATTTTTCCACTGGCGCGGAAATTGTCGAAATATAGGCTTCCCTATCTGAAACCTTATAACATCGAGTAGGTGCCCGCCATGGCGGACACACGTGATCCAACCTCTGTCAGCGTCCCTCATGGAGTGCAGCCACACGACAGTTCACTTCCACCATCGTCATCATCACATTCACATACTTCAATTCATCCCCCCTCATCACCTTCCTCGTCAGACACTAGCTGTGACTCTGACCAGCTTGTCATAGCCACAGACAGCGACTCGGGCTCGGTCTCCTCATTGACCGACCCTGAAGTCAGACGTAGCGAAAGGCTACGTAAGATCAACTCTGGGCAGCCCCCGCAACCCGCAGCCGCGGAGAAACTCCGGGCGCGCGAAAACCAGAGCGTGGTTTCAAATGCGCAAGACGCAAAAGTACGACAACCACCACTAGACCAGCAGAAGCAACATCAACAAAAGCAGGTGGATCACTCAACTGCGACCGCAGATGCGTCCAATAATCAAAAGCAAAATCAAATTGCAGGCGTCGGAACGGTGCAAGGCGCTCAAAACACAACGGTGCCCCCAGCAATGACACAAACTCAGCGCCAGCCCAGAGGCAGAAGGGTGCCCCCGATAACGGTTTTTGAGACCAAAGGGTACACTACCCTAATCGGTCAGATACAAGGGAAGCTGAAAGGAGCACTAAGCACATCCTACAAGGGTGACAGCATCGTATACCAGGCAACAAATCCCGAGGACTTCCATTTCCTCAAAGAAGAATTTCGAAAACGGAAGATTGAATTCTTCACATACAGTGACGACCCGAAGGGGACACTTAAGGTCGTCATTAAAAAGCTCACTCCATACTGGACCACAGACGATGTCAAAAACGCCCTAATTGAGAAAGGGTTTCAAGTGCAGGACGTGTTTCAGCAAACGAAACCGCAGACCATTGTAAACGAATACGGCGAAACAGTCTCGGCTCCCAGAATAAAAACGGCCAATTTTCAAGTGAATCTCCTGAACACTGCTGAGGCTCGCAAAATATTCAAAGTTACACATCTGCTACACATGCAGGTCACGGTGGAGCTATACAAAAGACCAAACGGTCCGACGCAATGTTATCTGTGTCAACGCTTTGGGCATGGGGCGTCTCAGTGTGAACTTAGACCCCGCTGCGTGAAATGCGCCGGGCCACACCTTTCTGGGGCCTGCACTAAAAAGCCCGACGCGCCAGCAACGTGCGCAAACTGCGGGGGCAACCATCCAGCCTCCTTCAGGGGCTGCTCAGAGCGAGAGCGGATCGTCCAGGCCTGGGAACGAAGACGAGCACCCCCAACCAGCAGACATGTCCCACCAACCACCACACCGCGAACAGCAGCGGCAACAAAACCACCCCCGCCACCACCTGCGGATACACCACACTCCTCCCCTCCACCAAAACAAACTCAGGTGGGAACAAATACATTAGAAACTCCCTCAACACCACAGGAAGCAGTTGCATCCTGTTCCCCACCACCGGAGCGATCTCCGCCCCAAGCACAGCCCACGCTCGCCGAAATAGTGAGAACAGGGCGCACCCCACCAAACTCCCCTAAAACAAAGCCCACAATCCCGAAACAACAACCTGGCAGAATCCTGCCCTCCAAGGTGACTCTACATCCGCCGCAAACCGCACCTCCCCCCAGCACCTGTGTTCTAAAGGAACAGACAAGTGCGACACCTCTCCCCTCAACCTCTGCAGCGACTGAGGCTGCCCCCCCACTAGCCAGTCATTCAATGGCAACCGCCACAGAGCCCCCAACTGCTCCTGCGGTGACAATTCAAACCAACATCGCCAGTGACAACACCACTGCCCAGCAAAGCATCACAGAGGACTCACAGGTACAAACACCTCAAATTTTATCACAAATCTGGCAGTTTGTCAAAAACCTTCTCCCTCAAAATTTTGTTACCAAAATCACACAGATTATCAATCAGTTCTTAGCAGCCCCAGATCTTCTCAGTAAAGTGACACTAATTATCACAAACATCTTGCCCCTGCTCCTAAATGGCAAATGAAAACCAGCACATCACTATCGCCATCTGGAACGCTGACGGTGTTTCCCACGATCGATTCGAGCTCGAGATGTTCCTCGATGACCATGGGGTGGATGTGGCACTCCTAAATGAGACCCACCTAACCCCTGATGAGAGCTTTCGAGTCCGAAATTATGTGTTGGCCAGAAATGACCGCCCTAACAGACCAGGTGGCGGTACAGCCATTCTCATTAAAAATCGAATATGCCACAGGGTAATACAAACGCCACCACTCATAAACACAGAGGCAACAGCAGTCGAAGTTATTCTTAACAACCACCCCACACTTCTGGTGGCGGCATACCACCCACCCCAAGCCAGACTGTTTCCCAGTGACCTGGACGATCTCTTGGACATAAACCACAGAACCATAATAGGAGGGGACCTGAATGCCAAGCACAGGGCATGGGGATGTCGTACTACAAACACAAGTGGCAACAAACTACTGAGATACCTTGATAACCATCCAGCAGTAAGGGTTGTCTCAACTGATGAGCCTACTCATGTTCCCTATGACTCCAGGTGCCTGCCTGACAAATTGGACATATTCCTCTTAAAAAACGTTAACCTCAACACAACGACAGAGGTAATCAACAGCCTAAATTCAGACCATAGCCCTGTTATTCTAAGATTTCAGGGTGACCAAGACATTCCAAGTAACAGAATAATTACAACTTACAACACAAATTGGGCGAGGTACAAGGAACTGGTCACTCTACACATACCTGACCAGGCTCCTGACATGCAGACCCCAGAAGAAATCGACCAGGCTATAGCAGAATTAACCCAAATCATCACGACGTGTGGGGAAGCATCAACCATCAAAATAACGCACAACAGCGGACGGAGCAACCTGCCCCCAGACCTTGCGCAACTAATTACGGACAAGAACAGAACGCGCAAGAGATGGCAAACTTTTCGTGACCCCCAAGACAGGAGACGCATGTTTAGGATGGCCAGGGAAATCCAGACCAGACTTAAACTGCTACGAAGTGCTAGATGGGAACAAAGCCTGCAAACAGCAGAGCAAAATCCCGAAAAATTCTGGGGAATCATCAGATCCAGACGACAACCCCAAAAAGCCAGCAGACCACTTCATGGGCAAAACGGTTTAGTCTATACCCCACACGACAAAGCAACCGCCATGGCAAACACGCTCGAGCTGCAGTTCCAAGAGAATATAATCGATGAAGACGAGGAAGAAGCAGAAGCCCTGGAGCGCAGAGTTGAGCGTCACCTACATCGAACACTTCGTGCCAGACCAGTCACCAACTTTGTGCCGACCACTGAACGTGCAGTCTCTGTTCTCATCAGGCGAATCGGCAATGCAAAAGCCCCCGGTCCCGATAACATCAAACCCCCCTTTCTTAGAAACCTTCCTCAACCTGCTATCTCTCACCTTACAGCCATCCTAAACAGTTGCCTCTCCATACAATACTTCCCTTCAGCCTGGAAGGTTGCAAAAGTTATTTCCATTCCAAAGCCCAATAAAGATCAGTTATTCCCGCAAAACCACCGCCCTATCTCCCTACTATGTCATCTCTCCAAACTTCTCGAAATTCTTATACAAAACTCCCTACTCCAGTTTCTATCCATAAACAACATCATCATCCCTGAACAATTTGGTTTTCGTGCTGGACATAGCACTGTACAGCAAGCCATTCGCCTGGTGGAGCATGTCTGCACGGAGAAGAGCCAGGGCAACAGCACCGCAGCTATTTTCTTGGATATTGAAAAGGCTTTTGATCGTGTTTGGCATGACGGCTTGCTATATAAGATCTCCAAACTCAACTGCCCTCTCCACCTGCTGAAAATCATTCAGTCTTTCCTCTCTGACAGGAAATTTTACTCATACATAGAAAAGGCAAAAAGTGGCATGAAACTCATAGAAGCAGGTGTCCCACAGGGATCTGTGCTTGGCCCCCTCCTATATCTTCTGTATACAAATGACATCCCGAAAGAGCCGGGTGGCAACATAGCCTTATATGCTGATGACACAGCACTCTATCTCAGTGGCAGAAACATTAATTACCTAGCCTACAGCCTACAACGACATCTCAACAAAGTTGCAAACTGGTGCAACATCTGGAAAATAAAAATAAATGCTGACAAATGTCAAACAATCCTATTTTCTCATAAAATCAAGAAACCCATAATAAACATCACTTACAATGAACAAATACTCCCATGGAAAAATGAAATCACATACTTAGGACTAAAATTGGACAAAAACCTAACATTCAAGCATCACATAAGAGAGGCTAGGAACAAAGGCTCCGCCCGGCTCTACCAACTATACCCATTATTAAAGGGAATGGGATTGTCCATATCAGCAAAGCTCAGAATCTGGAAAACAATAGTCCTGCCTGTCATCCTCTACGGCTCTGAAGTGTGGAGCATGGCAGCAGACACTAATCTAGCCCAATTGGAGGTCGTCCAAAATAAAACCCTAAGAATTATTGCAGACGTACCAAGACTGACTAGCAATGAGGAAATCAGGGCAATGCTAGGGCAACCCTCTTTCTATCACATAATCAAACAAAAATCACAAACATTCTACGAATCATCTCATTCATCACCGTACCAGCTCATCAATACACTGGGACGGAACCCTCACCCTCAACTCAGAGCTCCTATCAACACACTCCATCGCCACTACAGGCGGTAACCATCTTCTCATCCTCATGAAACAGGATACTCATCTCCACCTCTATCAACATCATCATCACTAACGCCATCCACCCGGGGGGAAAATCCCCAAGCCATTACTGCACACAAGCCACATACGAACCCACAGGATCATTTCGTGAGACAGAGCGTTGAAAGAACGCTGGCTCTCCAGAACTAGCATGGGTGCAAACCCAGCCATCTCATGTCCGGCGGGTGCCACTGTGTGGGGAGACGCTGACTGGAGCGGAGCGCTTGACTGACTGACTGCGCGTGCCTGCCTGCCTGTTTGTTCGTGATGCCGCCCAAGACTAGCGGGAAAGCCGCCAAGAAGGCTGGCAAGGCGCAGAAGAACATTTCGAAGGGCGACAAGAAGAAGAAGCGCAAGAGGAAGGAGAGCTATGCCATCTACATCTACAAGGTGCTGAAGCAGGTGCACCCTGACACGGGCATCTCTTCGAAGGCGATGAGCATCATGAACAGCTTCGTGAACGACATTTTCGAGCGCATTGCGGCCGAGGCTTCTCGCCTGGCGCACTACAACAAGCGCTCGACCATCACGTCCCGCGAGATCCAGACCGCTGTGCGGCTCTTGCTGCCTGGCGAGCTGGCCAAGCACGCGGTGAGCGAGGGCACGAAGGCGGTGACCAAGTACACGAGCTCCAAGTAAGGAGGTGGCTCTTGGAAATGGGAGGCTCGTCCGCGGCGCGGCGAAGGAAAGAGAAAAAAAAAAACGGCCCTTTTCAGGGCCACCAAAATGCCTTTGCGGGAAGGGCGGAATTGTTGTTGTTGTGAGCGGGTGGACGGGCGGCACAGCTGTAGCTGTAGCTTGTGGTGTGGTGCGGCGCCGGCGCCTTTGGTTTTGGTGTGACGTTGGGGATACGCACTTTAGCCACAGCCGGGTCGTGGGCGTGGGTGTTTCGAGACGTGTTGGTGTTAGGGGGGCGGATCGCTGGAGTTGGCTTGTTTGATATATATTTTTGTTTTTGTCCCCTTTGTATGGTATGGCCGGAGGTGTGGAACGGAAAGCAAACCGCGACTGTCGGATGTCACACCGTTGGTGGCGAGGGTGAGAAACACGTTGCCGCCTACAGCTGCTTCTACGCCGAGCGGGTGCGTTAAGTTAGTTGGTTGGTTGGGCGACGTAAAAGTGGAGCGTGGAGGTGTGTGTGAACGTGAGGTGACACGCATTGTATTGCATTGTATTTGTACGCGCGAGGTGAGTTAGGAGACCACGCGCCACGACGTACGGTGCCCTCTTTCGACCTGACGTCTGACGTCTGGTTTTTGTTTGTGGAGGCGGTGTCGTCATTCTGGATGTACGTGTATTTTCCGCTCAGTTGAGTGAGGTGACGCGAGACGACGGCGTCGGTGGTGTTTTTGTTTTGTTGTTGGCGCCCCGGGGATGAAGAGGGGCACCCGACGGTAACGAGAGGTTGCACTTTGTGATCGGTCGAATGTCCGGGGAGCGAGGAATAGGGTGGGGGGTTGAAAAGAAACGCCAGTGTAGGGCAACGGGACGGTGAACGTTCCCGTGGTGTCGGAGGTGTGCAGTGGGGGGGAGGAAAAAAAAAAAAAAAAAAAAGCGCGTAACGGCGCGGCTGCCGTGGTGGAAACGTTCTCTCCAACTGTGGTGGTGTCCCCTGTGTGTTTTGTTGTTCTCTATATCGTGTGTCCCCTCGCACAAGACGCTCTCTGGGCGGGTTTGATTCATTCATTTTTGCATTGTCACGTAGCGTAGAATGGTGGAATGCGCAAGAGTTGAGTGAGACTGGCGACGGTATATGGTCTGAGCAGCGTCAGCTGCACTGCACACTCCCCGGAAAAGAATCTTGGATGCCGTGCTAACTGAAATTTGGTGGACGGGGTTCTCAAGGCCTGTTTTCCTATTTTGTTGTCTGTCTGTAGTTAAGATGGTGAAATGACGTCGAAGAAGCAGTATTGTGCTCACAGAAACGGAAACAAACTGTTATGGAAATGCCCTAGTTTGATGAAAGGAAATGTGTGTTGAATATACAGGATGGTAAAGACCAAGTGCGTTGAAAGAAACGTTGTGAAGGAACGAACGTTCCCTGAATTGGTTTCTTTTTGTTCCCGAGTTGTGTACAATGGACGACGGTTGTGCCATATCGCAGCATTGCATCATCCCCAGGTTTTATTTCAATTGAGCGATAAAAAAAGGAAAAAGAGAAGAACAAGAACACTATCGAAATGGTCTATGGTGTGTGACCCACAATTGTTGTCTTTAAATCACTTACCCAACCATGTCGTAAAAATATTTATTTATTTTTTTTTTTTTTTTTTACAGTGGCTGCCCAATGACCTAGATGTAACAGAGAGAGAGAGAAACACATGGCGTGTCAGATGTTTGTTTTCTTTTCCCCCCCGTCAAGTGGCAAATGCGAACACCGTCAGCTGTAATTGACGATCGACACTAGTATGGCGCGAAAAGGGGGTGCGACCTGTGCAGTTGTGGGTGAAACTTTGGGTGATGGGCTGTCATGCGGCATCGCGTGCGTTCATTACCCCTCGGCAGCGGCGGCGGCGCCGCAGCTCCGTCCAGCTCGCGCTCTCGGAAACAACCCTCTCGTAATGCCGCGTCTCCTCCGTCACTGCAATTTTCAAAGGGAAACCTGTGTGGCCGGTGGGGGTGTGTCAACCGTTGGGCTCAAGCTCCGCCGACAAAAAGTGTTGAGTGTATCCAGTGTGAGAGAGGTTGACGCTTTTCGTGGTGTGTGTGTGGCAATGTTTTGAAAAGTTTGCAACGTACGTTAAGAAGTGTTGACGCTGAAACTTGCGGGCTGTGTGGCCCTGGTGGTTGGCTGGCTGGAGACGCGGGCGTGTCCAGTCGGTCGGTTGTTGTGGCTGAAAGGTACGTATACGGTTCCGCCGTCCCGTCGGAACTGCGTCTGTCTGGAAGGTATGACGTGACGTGCAGTTTTTATTAGGTCAGCCTTGTTGTGTATTGTTCCATTTGTTGCTCACTCGTCACCCGTATTTGGTGTGGCGATGTATGTGGACGTACTGCTGGATCAGTGTCAGGGTTTCCGTGGGAGGTGTTGGTTGGGTTGGATTTGCCTGACACGGCTGAGTCCGCAATTGGCCTGCCGTTCGTTGATGTGATATGTGGGTTCTGAGGAAGAATGTGTACGAGATAGTTGCCCTGCCCTGCCCTGCCCTTTCTTTCGCGTTCGTGTGTGCCCCCCTTGTTGTGTAGTGTGGGTTGAACATGGTTCTTTACCGAGTGGGGGGGGGGGGGGGGGGGGAATGGGATGGACGGATCCGTTGCTGTTGCTGTCACCGTCAAGACAACGCACGCACCCCTGTCCTACGAGAAGGTGTGTCAACCGGGGTTTCGGCAGTCGTGTGTGTAGGGGACGGGGAGAAGCAAAGTGGAGAGTGCGGCACGGGCGGAGAGTGGAATTGGGGCGCGTTGATGTTGGGAAACATCCCCCAAGGGTTGCGGGATGATGTGGCGGTGAGAGCGGGGGGCGGGGGAGAAAAGAAAAGCGAAAAAGAACTAAGGAAGAGGAGGAGGCGTGCGTGTGCGCAGTGGCGGGGCCCCAAAGACCTGTCGTGTGGTGTCGGCCGAACGCGAACGCGTGTGCGGGGCAGCGTCGGCACGGAGAGAGAGAGAGAGAGAGAGAGAGAGAGAGAGAGCGAGCTGGTCTGATGGGTATTTTTTTACCCCCTGTACTCGAAGGACCGGATCTGTCCTTGATCCCTGCCTTCTGTCTGATTATGTTGGGTAACAAAATGATGGGATGATAGGGTCTCTTGGGTGTGTGTAGATGTTTGTTGTTTGAGTGAGTGTTATGGTGTTTGTATTTTATTTTTGTTTATCATGGTATGTTGTAGTTTGTGGTGTTTTGTCGTGATGGGAAATGTCGTTCTTGGGTCGGGTGGATTTTGTCCCAGATTTCTGATGAGTGGGTGGTTCGAATCCGTGGTTTGGTGGGAAAAAAAAAAAAAAAAAAAAAAAACTTTATGGATTTTTCTTTGGATGATTTCCGGGATTTTGAGTATGTTATGGTTTGTGTATATGTCTCGGTTTGTCTGGTACCGGCCGGCATCAGCAGCAATTCTGAAGTATTTGTTGTGCACCCTTTTTTTTTACTCTTGTTATGTTGGTGTCTGCGGCCATTGACCAGATTTTCAGAGCCGTAAGTGATGGCTGGTTCCTATGACGGTTTTGAAGATTTTCTTTTTGGCGCGCATATTTATTCTGTTTCCTTTGATGATTGGGTACAGTCTGAATATTGCTGCTGCAGCCTTGTTACAAACGTGTGTAACATGGTCTCTAAATGTCAACCTCTTGTCCAGCTTGATGCCTAGATACTTTATTGTGCCTGACCATGGAAGATTGTTATTTCTGAGGCGTATATGCAGGTTAGGAGGTATTCTTTTTGAATGTGAATCGTATTGTATTGCTTGGGTTTTCTCCGCGTTTATTGTTTTTTTTGGTTAGCCCATTTCTGGATGGATTGTAGGTGTTGCTCTATTTTTGTGACTCTATATTGCAGGTTAGAACTGCTGCGGTAGACTGCAGTGTCGTCTGCAAATAGTGACAAGTGTCCTCCCAGCTGTTTGTTTGTGTATATTGAGTAGAGAATGGGCCCCAGCACTGAGCCTTGCGGGACTCCAGCCTCTATGGATCTAGTGTTACTTGCCGCTCCTGGTACATGGACATAGAATGCTCTGTTGCGGAGAAAAGAAGCAATAATGTGGATGGGGCAGTTGTACTGGTGGAGCTTGTAGATAAGGCGTTATCCGAATGCTTTTCCAATGTCAAGCAGGACTGCTCCAGTACTGTGTCTAATGTTTCTGGCCTGACATATGTGCTCGACTAGTCTGGTCACCTGGTGGGTGGTGCTGTGTTCTTCGCGGAATCGGAATTGTTGTGGGATGATTATGTTGTTATCCTTTAAGAATTGAATTTCTTCAGTTCAGTTTGAATGAGCTTTCCGAGGACCTTTCCAAGGAAGTTGGCCTATAGTTTTGCGGAAATAATAAGTCCTTGTTTGGCTTTGGTAATGTGATGACTCGGGCCTGTTTCCAAGTAGTTTAGTCTGAAGCAAGCATTATATATTGATGTTAGATAGATAATTGATAGTTGCTGGAGGTAGGTGATGTAGTAGTTGCGGTTTGATGGAATCTGGGCCTGATGCCTTCTTAGGATGTGTGTATGTTTGTGATGTGATAAGATACGGGGTTTCTGCGTTTATTGGATTGTGAAAGATGTTCTGATCGGGGCACTTAGGATGCGGTTTTACCCTTCTGAGTACCATTTCCTGGTGGTCATCAGTTTCGTCATCTACCGCTTCTGGTGCTTGGAATTGCCTTTCTAGTGAATCCGCCAGTGCTTCAGCTCGGTCTGTGGGGTCGTTCCTTCCCCATGTAGATGTAGATGTAGATGTTTCGTGTTTAGTTTACGAGTTTTAAGAAATTTCCAGAATTTTTCCTGGTCCCTTTCTGCTTCTCGTAACGTTTCCTCCCACGCCTCGCTACGGTGGTTTTCGGAGCTCTCTTTTTGATCCTCCCGGCCAATTGCTCTGATTTTCGTCGGTCGGCTGGGTCCCTGTAGTTTCTGGCGCGCGCGGGCTGCGGTTGGCGCCTTTGGTGGCAACGGCCGGGGCAAGCAGCGGTGTGTGGTGTGGTGCGGGGCGGGCAGGGGCAGGGGCAGGGGCAGGGGCAGGGGCAGGGGCAGTGGCAGTGGTGGTTGACGGATGGCCTGGGGGCCGAAAAACGGGCCGGCCGGCGGACGGCGGACGGATGTTGAGAGAGGCGGCGCGCACGCGTCTCGCGCGGACACAGGCGCCACAGCGTTGATTGGAAGGAGGTGCGGTGCGGGGATGGGCCCAGGAAAAAAGACGGTCGTGGCCCCTGTCTTGGGTGCGTGTCGACGTCAGCACCGTCGGTGTGGTGTGGTGTGGTGTGGTGTGGGCAGGGAGGGGGGGAAAAGCGGGCTGCGGGCTGCGGGCTGCGGGCTGCGGGCTGCGGAGGGAATGGTGGTGGGGAGTAGGCACACATGTGGGCGGGCGCAAAATCGGCCGGTGCCCGTAAACCGCGGCGGGATATTGGGTGGAAAAGAGGGAAATTGTAGAAAGGAAAACAAGCGGAGGGGGCGAATGTGGTGGGGTGGGGGGACGGGCGGGGGCGAGGCGACAGCTTGCTTTTTCTTTTTCATTTTATTCTGTTGTAGTGTTTTTGTTTTTTTGTTTTTTTTGCGTGTGTGTGGCCTTGGAGAGGCTGGTCTTGTCTGGCTTACGCTTTGGGTGCGTGTGTTGGTACTTTTTCGTTTTTTCTTGTTCTGCAGAGCAGGGGCGGGGCGGTGGGAACGGCTGGCTGGCTGGCTGTGCCCAGAGGAGGAGGAGACGCTGGCGGCGGGCCCGGCTCCTGGGGCTGCTGTTGCATGCGCTGTGCAAAGAAAGGAAGAGTGGGTTTGTTTGGCTGGTGAAGTGCATTATTTAAGTGTGGGCTTGCCGGCCTGGCTCCGATGCGCAGGTAGATAGATGCCGGCGGCGACCGCAGGCAGGCAGGCGCGTTGTGTGTACAGAGGGACGAGCCATGTGTTTTGCAAGCAGACGTGGCGTGCCGAGTGGAGAGGAGGCGGCGGCTCGGCTCGGTTCGGCCCGGCCCGGTCCGGCGGTGCCGCGCTGTTGTCGCGGACGTGAGCGCCCCCTGGCGGGCGGGTGGTTGGCGGCGGCGTGGTGGACGCGTGTGGCAGTTGTGTGCACGGGTTGCTTGGGCGAGTGAGCAGTGGCTGGCGGTGTTGGCGCGTCGTCGGGGAGGTACGTGTTGCGGCCGCGTCTGCTGCGCGCTGCGTCGTTGTGTCGACTGTGTGTGGGCGTGGGCACGTGTGCTCTGCCGAGGGCGTCGTAAAAAAGTGGGTCGCGGTGTGCGTGCGTAGCCCGTGATGATGTATTGTGCGTCGCGTCGTTGTGTGCGAAACGGATGCCGAGAGGTGTGTGGTAAGTGCGAAGCGCGAATGTGCGGCGTTTGGCGGTTTCGGTGTGTTTTCTGTTTTTGCGGCGTGAGAGTGGGGCTGGCTGGCTGGCTGGCTGTTGTTGGTTGCCTTGTGTGTGTAGGTTGATGGCGCGACGCGGAGGGGACGCCGTTTGCTGCGTGCCTTGCCTCGCGTGTGTTGGCGCGCCGTGCATGTGTTTGGGTCGCGGGGGCGGTGTTTTTGTTTGTATTTGGATTTTCATTTTTTGGCGTGTTGTGTCGTGTATGGCAAGGGCGAGAGGAGTAGTGCGGTAGTGGTAGTGCAGTAGTGTCGTTGCGGCACGGGCGTCTGGTGGGGCTGTGCGTCGTGGCGGGGAAGGTGTGTAGGTTGCGGCGATGCGGCGAGCCCAGCCCGTCGTTTGACGGTGTGCCGGGTGAGTTGCGCTGCGAATCGAGTGTGGCGGGAAGGGGAGCTGCGTGGCGCCTGCGTCCGTTGGCAGCAGGGGCTGTGCTTTTGAGAGTTTGTTTGATTTCGGGACGACGACGACGACGACGACGACGACTGGTTGGTTGGTTGGTTGGGTGGGGTGGCGTGCGCGTTTGTCGTACTGGGCGAGTCGATTGCCTGCCGGCTGGCGAAAGGTGCGCCGCCGCCCGTCTCGCGCTCTGTGTTTTTTTTTTTTTTTTTTTTCTCTCTGTGTGTGTCGGCTGCGTTTTGTTTGCGGTGCGCGCGAAAACGGTGGTGCCGAAAGTGTGCCGGCGTGGCGTTGCGACCGCGACGAGCCGCGGGCGCGCCATTTGGCTGGTGTTGCGTGAAGAGCGGCTGTGTACGGGTAGTGGCTGTAGCCGTACGTGTACGTGCATCCGGCCCGGCCGCCAGCCCAGCCCAGCCCAGCCCAGCCCAGCCCAGCCGAGTCGGGTGAGCGGAGGCCGACACGTGGTGGTGCTCTGTGCTCTCTCGGCTCGGGGGGGTTTGTGTGTGTGCGTGTCTCGTTCGCTCTCCGGAATCTGCTTGTTCTGCTGATCCCCGCCTGTCGGCGTCGTTTATTTTTACTTATTTATTTTTTACCTGTTGTTTGTTTTTCGACGTCGTCTTGCAGTTTTGTCCTTTGCGGCGTGCCGACGACCCGCCGCGCGACCTTATGAAACCCCAAAGCGTGGCGTGGCGTGGCCGAGCCGCAGCAGCTAAGGGGGTGCGGCCGCCTCGACGCCTTAACCTCTCCTAAACTTCTTTAAGCCCCTTAACGCAGCCACCTAAACTAACGTAACCTAACCTAACCTAAGCTCTTAGGCCAACCCCCAAGTCGCCTTAACCTAACGTACGTGACCGCAACCTTAGCTTAACGCCTACGTTAAGACGTGACGTCACGTCAACGCTTAACCTAACCCTGACGCCTTCTTAGCCTAACCTGACGTAACCTAAGGTAAGGTAACCGTTGAAAGAAAGAAACCACCTTTGTTTTGACGTTGAGGCGTGTAAGGTCGGCTGTGAGGGCAGATTCGGTGTGTCTGTAGTTGGGGCTGGCTGGTAATTTATTTTGTTTGTTTGTTTATCGTTGTTTTGTTTTCGCCTGTGGCGGGGGGGTTGGCGCTCCGTCGGCCGGTGCCATGTTGCGCAGGCGGCGATCGTAAAAAAGTAAAAAAAAAAAAGAAAAAAGAAAAGAAAAATGTGTTGGAAGGGCTGTGGGTGTTGGCGGGCGAGGCGAGAGGAGGAGGACGGCCCGCGGCCGTGGCCCGACGGCTGCGGGCCGATCGGGAAAACGGCGGAAGGCGATGGGGCGGCGGAGGTGCGTTTGTGCACGGCCGTCATCGCCGCACGACTCGGCTCGTGTGGCTGTGGCGCCGGCCGCGGTGGCCGGGCTGCCGCGGCGACGGTGCGGGAGTTTTGACGAAGGTTTGGCCATTGTGGCGGGTCGTCGGCTGGGGCTGTGGGGGCGGCATTTGGGCGGGGGCGGCGATTCTCGGCGGGCCGACCCAGGCTGTGGCGCGCGGTGGCTGCAGTTTGGCCGTGGTTTGCGGCGCCGCCGCGGCGACTGGTTGGCGACCGTGGTGTCGGTGTGTGTAGCCCCATCCTCGGTGGTTTGAATGGCGCGGGTGGTTGCGGCGCAGGTTGGGGGCTGCTCCGCGCAGGCTGTCGGACGTTGGGCGGTAGCAAGCGCGGGAGGCGCGGCGCGGCGGCGCGGCGGCGCGCCGAGTGGCGGCCGCTCTCTCGGCCGTCCGCGCCCGCCCGCGACACTGGCTGGGCCAGGCGCGTGCGCGGCTATTCTCTGCTGCGCGCCCCTCGCTGTTGTGCGTCGTCGAAGGAGAGAAGGAAGCGAAACCAAGGGGAAAAAAGAAAAGAGAACAAGCAAAAGATGGCAGACCAGGCGGCTACGAACGAGACTGCCGCGGCACCCGCCGCCACCGGCACTACGAAGAAGGCCAAGTCTGCGTCGTCTGCGAAGAAGCCGCGCGCCAAGCCTGCGCACCCGCGCACCTCTGAGATGGTGACGGCCGCCATCAAGAGTCTGAAGGAGCGCGGCGGGTCGTCGCTGCAGGCGATCAAGAAGTACATTGCCGCGCACTACAAGCTGGACGCGGAGAAGCTGGCGCCCTTTATCAAGAAGTACCTCAAGTCGGCCGTCGTGGCTGGCGAGCTGGTGCAGACGAAGGGGAAGGGCGCGTCGGGCTCTTTCAAGCTTGCCGGCGCCGGCGGCGGGGCGGCCGAGGGCGGCAAGGCTCGTGGTGGCGGCGGTGGTGCGAAGAAGAAGCGCGCCGCTCCGGCCAGCAAGGAGAAGAAGGGGGCCCGTGCGGCCGGCGCAAAGAAGGCTGGCGGCGTGAAGGCGGCGACCGGTCGGAAGGCGGGCGCCGCCAAGAAGGCGTCTGCGGCGTCGGCCGCTCCCGCGGGTGCGAAGAAGGCGGCTGCGGCCAAGCCGGCCAAGGCCAAGTCGCCGTCGAAGGCGAAGAAGGCCGCCAAGGTTCCGACGAAGAAGCCGAAGGCGCCGCGCCCGAAGAAGGCGACGGCGACGCCGTCTAAGGCGAAGGCTTCGCCCAAGAAGAAGAAGTAAAAAGGGCAGGGAAGGGTTGGCGGTTGACACCGTCGCCTGGTGGCCGGCGCGCAACCAGAGGCTGTCGCGCGGTCCCGGACAAAAACAAAAACGGCCCTTCTCAGGGCCATCAAAGCACGTCGGGAAGGTGTTGATTGTCGTGTCGTGTCGTGGTCGGTCGGTTGCCTTGTTGTCTGTCTGTCTTGCTTGCTGGCGTTTGTTTGTTTCATGTGTGGATGGTGGTTGGATTGTGGGGTCGTTGGCGGGCGTGGGCGGCGGCGCGCGGCTGGTGTTACACAAAGTGTATTTTACTTTTACCTATTTATTTTGCGCCGCGTTTGTTTGTTTGTTTGTTTGTCTTGGTGGTGGTTTTGGAATAGTCTTTTTTGTTTTGCTTTGCTTTGCTTTGCTTTCCGGGCGTCACGTTTTGTGCCGTGGCCTGTGTGGGTGGCGCTATTGACGCTTGCGACTTGGTTCGGCCGGTGCGGTGCTTTTTTTTTTTTTTTTGGAAACGGCGGCGCCGGGCCGGGCCGGGGGTGGGACGACTGGACTGGAGAGTGAGTGGGGAACTAGTCGTTGCGACCGACAAAGTTTTGCTCGCGACGGAGAGACGTTAGTGGCCCTGAAAAGGGCCGTTTTGTTTGTTTGGCGGTGTGCGGGTTTAGGCGCGCTCGCCGCGGATGCGGCGCGCGAGCTGGATGTCCTTGGGCATGATGGTGACTCGCTTGGCGTGGATTGCGCACAGGTTGGTGTCTTCGAAGAGGCCGACGAGGTAGGCCTCGCTGGCCTCTTGCAGGGCCATGACTGCGGAGCTCTGGAAGCGCAGGTCGGTCTTGAAGTCCTGGGCGATCTCGCGCACTAGGCGCTGGAATGGCAGCTTGCGGATGAGCAGCTCTGTGCTCTTCTGGTAGCGCCTGATTTCTCGCAGGGCGACGGTGCCCGGCCTGTAGCGGTGGGGCTTCTTGACGCCGCCGGTGGCGGGCGCGCTCTTCCTCGCCGCCTTGGTGGCGAGCTGTTTGCGCGGCGCCTTTCCGCCGGTGGACTTGCGGGCCGTTTGCTTTGTCCGGGCCATGGCTACTGCGGATGCGGATGCGGCGTGGAGGATATGCGTGCGCGACGGCGTCCGGTGCTGCCTTGACAACGGGCCCGCGCGCCCCGGGTGCTGCGCTTATATGCCCTCGGTGCGCGGTGGTGGGGGGAGGGGAGGGCGGGCCGCGGGGCCCCAGAGTCTATATAGGGGGGCGGCGCGCGCGCTGGGCGCCACAACCGTAGCCGACTCGCTAGCGCCGGGTGAGGAGCTTGCCTTGCTTTCTGTTTTTTATATTATTGTGGTTGAGACGCTTGAAGAAGAAGAAGAATGACAGGCCGCGGCAAGGGAGGAAAGGGGCTCGGCAAGGGTGGCGCCAAGCGGCACCGCAAGGTGTTGCGCGACAACATCCAGGGCATCACGAAGCCCGCGATCCGCCGCCTGGCGCGCAGGGGCGGCGTGAAGCGCATCTCTGGTCTGATCTACGAGGAGACGCGCGGAGTGCTGAAGGTGTTCCTGGAGAACGTGATCCGCGACGCGGTGACGTACACTGAGCACGCCAAGCGCAAGACTGTGACGGCCATGGACGTGGTGTACGCCCTGAAGAGGCAGGGGCGCACCCTGTACGGTTTCGGCGGTTAGGCGGTGTGAGACCGAAGGAAGGAAGGAAAGAGAGATTGAAAAACGGCCCTTTTCAGGGCCACCACAGTGTTCGGAAGTTGAAAAGTGCGAAAGAGTCTGTGTTGCTGGTTTTTCTTTTCCTTTTTTAGTCTACTTGGCCTTTTAGTTTTGTTTGGAGTTTTTTTGACGTGGTGTGCGGTGCGGTTGGGAGGGAAGGAAGCGTGCCCTTGCGTTGTGTGAGCTCCCTCCTTCCTTCCTTCCTTCCTTCCTTCCTTCCTTCCCCTCCCTCTTTGCTTGTATGCTTCTTGTCGGTGGATGGGCTGTGTGTTGCGGCGCGGCTGAGTGCCGAGGGGTTATTTTTGAGGTGTGTTGTTGTGCGCCACGTGTGCTGGTTAATGGTCGCGAGACTGTGCGTGCGTGGAGTGGAGTGGAGGAGGTGGCCAAGTACGTGTGTACAAGATGGCGGCGCCTGTGTGTGTAAGAAGGAAAAAAAACCGTACACACAGAGAGAGAGAGAGAGAGAGAGAGAGAGAGAGAGAAGTGGTGCGACGAACGACTGGAATTCTGCTTTGGACGTAGGTTTGTGTGGTGGCCCTGAAAAGGGCCGATTGTGTTTTGTTTTTGAGCCGAGGCGGCAAATGGCGCGCTGCGTGCCAAGGGAGCACGCGGCGGTTGCCGATTGCGCTGTCTCTCTTTTAGGCCTTCTTCTCGGTCTTCTTTGGCAGCAGGACGGCCTGGATGTTGGGCAGGACACCTCCCTGTGCGATGGTGACGCCCGACAAGAGCTTGTTGAGCTCCTCGTCGTTGCGTATGGCGAGCTGCAGGTGGCGCGGGATGATGCGCGTCTTCTTGTTGTCGCGGGCCGCGTTTCCGGCCAGCTCGAGCACCTCAGCCGCGAGGTACTCCATGACGGCGGCGAGGTAGACGGGCGCCCCGGCGCCGACGCGCTCGGCGTAGTTTCCCTTGCGCAGGAGGCGGTGGATTCTGCCGACCGGGAACTGGAGCCCAGCCCTGCTTGAGCGGGACTTTGACTTGCCCTTGACTTTGCCTCCCTTTCCGCGTCCGGACATGGCGATGGGCTAGTTTCGAAAGAAGCGAGAAAGAAAAGCACAACGCCCCAAACGGTGCGAGCCGCAGCGAGTCGAGCAGCGGAGTGCGTGCCGGCGCCGGGGGGGCTCCTCTCTTTTTTTCCTCTACTGTTAGAGGGGGGTGTTGGTGGAGGTTGTTGTCCATTTTGGACATTTCCTCCTCTTTTCTTTTTTGTTGTTTTTAATTCTGGTCTTTTGTGTTTTGCTGTTTTTTTTTGAGAGATGTTATTTAACTAATTTTGCTACTGCAGGAGTAGCGACTTAGGTCTTTTGTATCTGTTCCCATTCTGTTCGTATTGCCCAAGGGTGTTTATTAGGTCATTTTGTGATTTTCGTGCCGTGGCGTAGAAAACTTCTGCCATGGCACGAAACCGTGTTGTTAGCGGCTCTATGCCTGCCGCTTCGTGCAGGTCCGCCGCGGGGAAGCGTGTGGGGACGTGTAAGGCCCGTCTTAGCGCTCTGTTTTGGACCTTCTGTAAGCGATCTATCGTCGATCTGGCTGCATAGCCCCATACAGGGCACGCATATTCCAGTATCGGTCGAATTAGACTTCGATAGATAGCTACTCCTGTTGCGGGGTCGAGGGAACTGGTGCTGTTTAATACAGGGTACAGGATCTGCATCCTGGCGTGAGTCTTTCTGCGAAGTTCCTCTATGTGACACTTCCATGTCAGGCGTCTGTCAAGTGTGACACCGAGGTACTTCGCAGAATTTCTCCATGGCAAGTTCTGCCCCTGTAATCGCAGCAGTTGGTATGGTCTTCTTGGGGGTCGGCGTTTCCCGTAACGTCTGGTGAGCAGCATGGCTTGTGTTTTTTCCGAGTTTATTGTTATTCGCCACTGCTTGGCCCAGTTTTCCGTCCTGTTTAGGGCGGTTTGCAGACGCCTTGTAGCCAGGTTCCTGTTTGTCGAGCAGGAGAAGAATGCAGTGTCATCTGCATATTGTGCAGTGTGTACATGCTGAGTCATAGGGATGTCAGCAGTGTAGACACTGTAGAGGATGGGTCCCAGGACCGAGCCCTGGGGCACACCTGCACCGATTCTTCTCCTGGTCGACAGGGATCCATCGATCTTAACTGAAAAAGTCCTACCGGAGAGATAGTTTTTAACTATTTTGACGATCTTTCCGGGGAAGCCTAGGGTGTACATCTTGTGTAGTATCCCGGTGTGCCAGACTGAGTCGAAGGCTTTTGCCACGTCTAGCAAGACAAGCCCGCAGTAGCCCTTTCGGTTGAAGCTGTCCGTAGCTGCTTCAACCACCCTCATAATTTGCTGGGGGGCGGAGTGTCTTTGCCTGAATCCGAATTGGAATTTCGGCAGAATCTGCTCTCTTGTGATATGGTCCTGTATGGGGGTTAGTAGGAGGCGCTCATAAAGTTTACTGAGGGTAGGCAGTAGACTAATTGGTCTATAGTGTTGCGGGAACACCGGGTCTTTTCCTGGTTTTGCGATCGCAATGACTTCTGCGTGCTTCCACTGCGCCGGGAATTTTTGTGATCGCGTCAGTTCATTAACTATATCGGTCAGGTGGGTGATTGCCAGAGGCGGGAGGAGTTTCAGCAATTCATTTGTGACCTGGTCGTGACCCGGGGTCTTCCTGGTGGGCAGCGACTTGATGCAGTGCGCCACGTCTTCAGTACTGAAGAGTGGCGTGTAGTCATCTTCGTCGTCTGCTTCCAGGAACACGGCCAGTTCTCGGCGGACTGTTGCAACGTGTTCTCTGTCCTGTACTTCTGCTGGTCTGAACTGTTTTTCGAACACGTCGGCTAGTGCGTTAGCTTTGTCAATGGGGCTGAACTGCAGTCCGCGTTCGCCATGCAGTGGTGGCATTTTCGCGCGTCTTTTTGTGTACTGTTTGGTGGCTTGCCATAAGCTATTGTCTTCTAGTTTGAGAGCTGAGAGCCTTGCTGACCATTGTTGGTTGCGGTATTCATTGAGATCTGCTTTCAGCTCTCTCTGTAGCCTATTGAGTAGCCTCCGCGTGACCTTGTTTCTGGTGAGCTTCCACTCTTTGGCGATCCTGTTTTTGTGCCGTATTTGCGCAAGCAAGTGCGGGGGGAGTTGCCTGGAGCGGGGGGGCCCCACTTGAGGCGGTGTGGCTCCCTCAGCAGCTTGCAGGATCGCTCTTGTGAGGTCGTCTAGTGCCTGTTCTACTGTCTCTGCAGTTGGAGGCGGGGTCTGGGCAAGTTCAGTTGCTATTGCGTTGCTGAATTGCTCTTTATTGATGCGCTTGTACGTCGCATGTCGTTGTGGGATAGAGAGCCATTCTCCCATATCGACCTCAAAAATCACGGGATTGTGGTCCGACGACATTCTGTTTACCGATGTCGCGGATACAAAGCCCACCAGATTCTTTGTGATGGCTATGTCGAGGACGTCCGGTCTTCCTCCGTTCTTTGGGAAGTGTGTCGGTTCCTCTGGGCCCCATATTTGTAACTGGTGTGTGCGCGCGAGTCGTTGCAGCTGTTGACCAGCTTGGTTTCGGTGTCTCGAGTTCCAGTCCGCGTGCTTGGCGTTTAGGTCCCCTGCTATTAGCAGTTTGCCTCTAATACGGCTAAGTGCAGCTATGTCGTCCTCTTCTAGTCTTTGGGAAGGGGGGCGATACACTGCAACGACTGTTAGGGGGCCAGTTACTGTGGCCACTTCGATTGCCGCCGTTTCTATTTCTGTTGTATTTGGGGGGTATACTTGGTGGTGTCTGATTCCTTTTTTGACATATACCGCGACCCCGCCTCCGTGAGTGGGTCGGTCGTTTCTGTAGCAAATGTAGTTTGGTACAGAAACTCGTAGTCCTGGTTTGAGGAATGTTTCTCCCACTAGGCATATGTCAACGTTTTCGTCCTGTATGAATTCTCTAAACTCCATGGGTTGGCGAGTGAGGTTGTCTGCGTTAAACGCGCATATTTTGAGACCTTGTATATTAGGTCTCCTATCCATGGTGGGGGACAGTTTTCCCTGGGGCTGTCGCTGTTACAGGCGACTGCTGTGCTGCCGATCTGAGGTCGGCGGGGAGTTGCGTCAATGTTGCTAGTATACCTACTAGCTGGGTCATCTGTGCCTGTAGCAGCTGGATGGACGACGCGAGTTGCTGGATTGTAGCAGACTCGACTGCTTCTCGCGGACTGGTTTGTGGGTGGCATGGAGGACTGGCTTCCCTAGGACTTTCGCCGGCGCCGGCGGGGTGGGGGTCCTTTATGGGCTCGGGTGCGGCGGCCGGTTGCGCGCGCGCCCCATTGGTCGGCGGCCGCAGCAGGGCGAGCTGGTAAAGGTGCGGCGGCGGCGTGCGGCGGGTGCCACTGTGTGGGGAGACGCTGACTGGAGCGGAGCGCTTGACTGACTGACTGCGCGTGCCTGCCTGCCTGTTTGTTCGTGATGCCGCCCAAGACTAGCGGGAAAGCCGCCAAGAAGGCTGGCAAGGCGCAGAAGAACATTTCGAAGGGCGACAAGAAGAAGAAGCGCAAGAGGAAGGAGAGCTATGCCATCTACATCTACAAGGTGCTGAAGCAGGTGCACCCTGACACGGGCATCTCTTCGAAGGCGATGAGCATCATGAACAGCTTCGTGAACGACATTTTCGAGCGCATTGCGGCCGAGGCTTCTCGCCTGGCGCACTACAACAAGCGCTCGACCATCACGTCCCGCGAGATCCAGACCGCTGTGCGGCTCTTGCTGCCTGGCGAGCTGGCCAAGCACGCGGTGAGCGAGGGCACGAAGGCGGTGACCAAGTACACGAGCTCCAAGTAAGGAGGTGGCTCTTGGAAATGGGAGGCTCGTCCGCGGCGCGGCGAAGGAAAGAGAAAAAAAAAAACGGCCCTTTTCAGGGCCACCAAAATGCCTTTGCGGGAAGGGCGGAATTGTTGTTGTTGTGAGCGGGTGGACGGGCGGCACAGCTGTAGCTGTAGCTTGTGGTGTGGTGCGGCGCCGGCGCCTTTGGTTTTGGTGTGACGTTGGGGATACGCACTTTAGCCACAGCCGGGTCGTGGGCGTGGGTGTTTCGAGACGTGTTGGTGTTAGGGGGGCGGATCGCTGGAGTTGGCTTGTTTGATATATATTTTTGTTTTTGTCCCCTTTGTATGGTATGGCCGGAGGTGTGGAACGGAAAGCAAACCGCGACTGTCGGATGTCACACCGTTGGTGGCGAGGGTGAGAAACACGTTGCCGCCTACAGCTGCTTCTACGCCGAGCGGGTGCGTTAAGTTAGTTGGTTGGTTGGGCGACGTAAAAGTGGAGCGTGGAGGTGTGTGTGAACGTGAGGTGACACGCATTGTATTGCATTGTATTTGTACGCGCGAGGTGAGTTAGGAGACCACGCGCCACGACGTACGGTGCCCTCTTTCGACCTGACGTCTGACGTCTGGTTTTTGTTTGTGGAGGCGGTGTCGTCATTCTGGATGTACGTGTATTTTCCGCTCAGTTGAGTGAGGTGACGCGAGACGACGGCGTCGGTGGTGTTTTTGTTTTGTTGTTGGCGCCCCGGGGATGAAGAGGGGCACCCGACGGTAACGAGAGGTTGCACTTTGTGATCGGTCGAATGTCCGGGGAGCGAGGAATAGGGTGGGGGGTTGAAAAGAAACGCCAGTGTAGGGCAACGGGACGGTGAACGTTCCCGTGGTGTCGGAGGTGTGCAGTGGGGGGGAGGAAAAAAAAAAAAAAAAAAAGCGCGTAACGGCGCGGCTGCCGTGGTGGAAACGTTCTCTCCAACTGTGGTGGTGTCCCCTGTGTGTTTTGTTGTTCTCTATATCGTGTGTCCCCTCGCACAAGACGCTCTCTGGGCGGGTTTGATTCATTCATTTTTGCATTGTCACGTAGCGTAGAATGGTGGAATGCGCAAGAGTTGAGTGAGACTGGCGACGGTATATGGTCTGAGCAGCGTCAGCTGCACTGCACACTCCCCGGAAAAGAATCTTGGATGCCGTGCTAACTGAAATTTGGTGGACGGGGTTCTCAAGGCCTGTTTTCCTATTTTGTTGTCTGTCTGTAGTTAAGATGGTGAAATGACGTCGAAGAAGCAGTATTGTGCTCACAGAAACGGAAACAAACTGTTATGGAAATGCCCTAGTTTGATGAAAGGAAATGTGTGTTGAATATACAGGATGGTAAAGACCAAGTGCGTTGAAAGAAACGTTGTGAAGGAACGAACGTTCCCTGAATTGGTTTCTTTTTGTTCCCGAGTTGTGTACAATGGACGACGGTTGTGCCATATCGCAGCATTGCATCATCCCCAGGTTTTATTTCAATTGAGCGATAAAAAAAGGAAAAAGAGAAGAACAAGAACACTATCGAAATGGTCTATGGTGTGTGACCCACAATTGTTGTCTTTAAATCACTTACCCAACCATGTCGTAAAAATATTTATTTATTTTTTTTTTTTTTTTTACAGTGGCTGCCCAATGACCTAGATGTAACAGAGAGAGAGAGAAACACATGGCGTGTCAGATGTTTGTTTTCTTTTCCCCCCCGTCAAGTGGCAAATGCGAACACCGTCAGCTGTAATTGACGATCGACACTAGTATGGCGCGAAAAGGGGGTGCGACCTGTGCAGTTGTGGGTGAAACTTTGGGTGATGGGCTGTCATGCGGCATCGCGTGCGTTCATTACCCCTCGGCGGCGGCGGCGGCGCCGCAGCTCCGTCCAGCTCGCGCTCTCGGAAACAACCCTCTCGTAATGCCGCGTCTCCTCCGTCACTGCAATTTTCAAAGGGAAACCTGTGTGGCCGGTGGGGGTGTGTCAACCGTTGGGCTCAAGCTCCGCCGACAAAAAGTGTTGAGTGTATCCAGTGTGAGAGAGGTTGACGCTTTTCGTGGTGTGTGTGTGGCAATGTTTTGAAAAGTTTGCAACGTACGTTAAGAAGTGTTGACGCTGAAACTTGCGGGCTGTGTGGCCCTGGTGGTTGGCTGGCTGGAGACGCGGGCGTGTCCAGTCGGTCGGTTGTTGTGGCTGAAAGGTACGTATACGGTTCCGCCGTCCCGTCGGAACTGCGTCTGTCTGGAAGGTATGACGTGACGTGCAGTTTTTATTAGGTCAGCCTTGTTGTGTATTGTTCCATTTGTTGCTCACTCGTCACCCGTATTTGGTGTGGCGATGTATGTGGACGTACTGCTGGATCAGTGTCAGGGTTTCCGTGGGAGGTGTTGGTTGGGTTGGATTTGCCTGACACGGCTGAGTCCGCAATTGGCCTGCCGTTCGTTGATGTGATATGTGGGTTCTGAGGAAGAATGTGTACGAGATAGTTGCCCTGCCCTGCCCTGCCCTTTCTTTCGCGTTCGTGTGTGCCCCCCTTGTTGTGTAGTGTGGGTTGAACATGGTTCTTTACCGAGTGGGGGGGGGGGGGGGGGGGGAATGGGATGGACGGATCCGTTGCTGTTGCTGTCACCGTCAAGACAACGCACGCACCCCTGTCCTACGAGAAGGTGTGTCAACCGGGGTTTCGGCAGTCGTGTGTGTAGGGGACGGGGAGAAGCAAAGTGGAGAGTGCGGCACGGGCAGAGAGTGGAATTGGGGCGCGTTGATGTTGGGAAACATCCCCCAAGGGTTGCGGGATGATGTGGCGGTGAGAGCGGGGGGCGGGGGAGAAAAGAAAAGCGAAAAAGAACTAAGGAAGAGGAGGAGGCGTGCGTGTGCGCAGTGGCGGGGCCCCAAAGACCTGTCGTGTGGTGTCGGCCGAACGCGAACGCGTGTGCGGGGCAGCGTCGGCACGGAGAGAGAGAGAGAGAGAGAGAGAGAGAGAGAGAGAGCGAGCTGGTCTGATGGGTATTTTTTTACCCCCTGTACTCGAAGGACCGGATCTGTCCTTGATCCCTGCCTTCTGTCTGATTATGTTGGGTAACAAAATGATGGGATGATAGGGTCTCTTGGGTGTGTGTAGATGTTTGTTGTTTGAGTGAGTGTTATGGTGTTTGTATTTTATTTTTGTTTATCATGGTATGTTGTAGTTTGTGGTGTTTTGTCGTGATGGGAAATGTCGTTCTTGGGTCGGGTGGATTTTGTCCCAGATTTCTGATGAGTGGGTGGTTCGAATCCGTGGTTTGGTGGGAAAAAAAAAAAAAAAAAAAAAAAAACTTTATGGATTTTTCTTTGGATGATTTCCGGGATTTTGAGTATGTTATGGTTTGTGTATATGTCTCGGTTTGTCTGGTACCGGCCGGCATCAGCAGCAATTCTGAAGTATTTGTTGTGCACCCTTTTTTTTTACTCTTGTTATGTTGGTGTCTGCGGCCATTGACCAGATTTTCAGAGCCGTAAGTGATGGCTGGTTCCTATGACGGTTTTGAAGATTTTCTTTTTGGCGCGCATATTTATTCTGTTTCCTTTGATGATTGGGTACAGTCTGAATATTGCTGCTGCAGCCTTGTTACAAACGTGTGTAACATGGTCTCTAAATGTCAACCTCTTGTCCAGCTTGATGCCTAGATACTTTATTGTGCCTGACCATGGAAGATTGTTATTTCTGAGGCGTATATGCAGGTTAGGAGGTATTCTTTTTGAATGTGAATCGTATTGTATTGCTTGGGTTTTCTCCGCGTTTATTGTTTTTTTTGGTTAGCCCATTTCTGGATGGATTGTAGGTGTTGCTCTATTTTTGTGACTCTATATTGCAGGTTAGAACTGCTGCGGTAGACTGCAGTGTCGTCTGCAAATAGTGACAAGTGTCCTCCCAGCTGTTTGTTTGTGTATATTGAGTAGAGAATGGGCCCCAGCACTGAGCCTTGCGGGACTCCAGCCTCTATGGATCTAGTGTTACTTGCCGCTCCTGGTACATGGACATAGAATGCTCTGTTGCGGAGAAAAGAAGCAATAATGTGGATGGGGCAGTTGTACTGGTGGAGCTTGTAGATAAGGCGTTATCCGAATGCTTTTCCAATGTCAAGCAGGACTGCTCCAGTACTGTGTCTAATGTTTCTGGCCTGACATATGTGCTCGACTAGTCTGGTCACCTGGTGGGTGGTGCTGTGTTCTTCGCGGAATCGGAATTGTTGTGGGATGATTATGTTGTTATCCTTTAAGAATTGAATTTCTTCAGTTCAGTTTGAATGAGCTTTCCGAGGACCTTTCCAAGGAAGTTGGCCTATAGTTTTGCGGAAATAATAAGTCCTTGTTTGGCTTTGGTAATGTGATGACTCGGGCCTGTTTCCAAGTAGTTTAGTCTGAAGCAAGCATTATATATTGATGTTAGATAGATAATTGATAGTTGCTGGAGGTAGGTGATGTAGTAGTTGCGGTTTGATGGAATCTGGGCCTGATGCCTTCTTAGGATGTGTGTATGTTTGTGATGTGATAAGATACGGGGTTTCTGCGTTTATTGGATTGTGAAAGATGTTCTGATCGGGGCACTTAGGATGCGGTTTTACCCTTCTGAGTACCATTTCCTGGTGGTCATCAGTTTCGTCATCTACCGCTTCTGGTGCTTGGAATTGCCTTTCTAGTGAATCCGCCAGTGCTTCAGCTCGGTCTGTGGGGTCGTTCCTTCCCCATGTAGATGTAGATGTAGATGTTTCGTGTTTAGTTTACGAGTTTTAAGAAATTTCCAGAATTTTTCCTGGTCCCTTTCTGCTTCTCGTAACGTTTCCTCCCACGCCTCGCTACGGTGGTTTTCGGAGCTCTCTTTTTGATCCTCCCGGCCAATTGCTCTGATTTTCGTCGGTCGGCTGGGTCCCTGTAGTTTCTGGCGCGCGCGGGCTGCGGTTGGCGCCTTTGGTGGCAACGGCCGGGGCAAGCAGCGGTGTGTGGTGTGGTGCGGGGCGGGCAGGGGCAGGGGCAGGGGCAGGGGCAGGGGCAGGGGCAGTGGCAGTGGTGGTTGACGGACCTGGCGGGCCGAAAAACGGGCCGGCCGGCGGACGGCGGACGGATGTTGAGAGAGGCGGCGCGCACGCGTCTCGCGCGGACACAGGCGCCACAGCGTTGATTGGAAGGAGGTGCGGTGCGGGGATGGGCCCAGGAAAAAAGACGGTCGTGGCCCCTGTCTTGGGTGCGTGTCGACGTCAGCACCGTCGGTGTGGTGTGGTGTGGTGTGGTGTGGGCAGGGAGGGGGGGAAAAGCGGGCTGCGGGCTGCGGGCTGCGGGCTGCGGGCTGCGGAGGGAATGGTGGTGGGGAGTAGGCACACATGTGGGCGGGCGCAAAATCGGCCGGTGCCCGTAAACCGCGGCGGGATATTGGGTGGAAAAGAGGGAAATTGTAGAAAGGAAAACAAGCGGAGGGGGCGAATGTGGTGGGGTGGGGGGACGGGCGGGGGCGAGGCGACAGCTTGCTTTTTCTTTTTCATTTTATTCTGTTGTAGTGTTTTTGTTTTTTTGTTTTTTTTGCGTGTGTGTGGCCTTGGAGAGGCTGGTCTTGTCTGGCTTACGCTTTGGGTGCGTGTGTTGGTACTTTTTCGTTTTTTCTTGTTCTGCAGAGCAGGGGCGGGGCGGTGGGAACGGCTGGCTGGCTGGCTGTGCCCAGAGGAGGAGGAGACGCTGGCGGCGGGCCCGGCTCCTGGGGCTGCTGTTGCATGCGCTGTGCAAAGAAAGGAAGAGTGGGTTTGTTTGGCTGGTGAAGTGCATTATTTAAGTGTGGGCTTGCCGGCCTGGCTCCGATGCGCAGGTAGATAGATGCCGGCGGCGACCGCAGGCAGGCAGGCGCGTTGTGTGTACAGAGGGACGAGCCATGTGTTTTGCAAGCAGGACGTGGCGTGCCGAGTGGAGAGGAGGCGGCGGCTCGGCTCGGTTCGGCCCGGCCCGGTCCGGCGGTGCCGCGCTGTTGTCGCGGACGTGAGCGCCCCCTGGCGGGCGGGTGGTTGGCGGCGGCGTGGTGGACGCGTGTGGCAGTTGTGTGCACGGGTTGCTTGGGCGAGTGAGCAGTGGCTGGCGGTGTTGGCGCGTCGTCGGGGAGGTACGTGTTGCGGCCGCGTCTGCTGCGCGCTGCGTCGTTGTGTCGACTGTGTGTGGGCGTGGGCACGTGTGCTCTGCCGAGGGCGTCGTAAAAAAGTGGGTCGCGGTGTGCGTGCGTAGCCCGTGATGATGTATTGTGCGTCGCGTCGTTGTGTGCGAAACGGATGCCGAGAGGTGTGTGGTAAGTGCGAAGCGCGAATGTGCGGCGTTTGGCGGTTTCGGTGTGTTTTCTGTTTTTGCGGCGTGAGAGTGGGGCTGGCTGGCTGGCTGGCTGTTGTTGGTTGCCTTGTGTGTGTAGGTTGATGGCGCGACGCGGAGGGGACGCCGTTTGCTGCGTGCCTTGCCTCGCGTGTGTTGGCGCGCCGTGCATGTGTTTGGGTCGCGGGGGCGGTGTTTTTGTTTGTATTTGGATTTTCATTTTTTGGCGTGTTGTGTCGTGTATGGCAAGGGCGAGAGGAGTAGTGCGGTAGTGGTAGTGCAGTAGTGTCGTTGCGGCACGGGCGTCTGGTGGGGCTGTGCGTCGTGGCGGGGAAGGTGTGTAGGTTGCGGCGATGCGGCGAGCCCAGCCCGTCGTTTGACGGTGTGCCGGGTGAGTTGCGCTGCGAATCGAGTGTGGCGGGAAGGGGAGCTGCGTGGCGCCTGCGTCCGTTGGCAGCAGGGGCTGTGCTTTTGAGAGTTTGTTTGATTTCGGGACGACGACGACGACGACGACGACGACTGGTTGGTTGGTTGGTTGGGTGGGGTGGCGTGCGCGTTTGTCGTACTGGGCGAGTCGATTGCCTGCCGGCTGGCGAAAGGTGCGCCGCCGCCCGTCTCGCGCTCTGTGTTTTTTTTTTTTTTTTTTTTCTCTCTGTGTGTGTCGGCTGCGTTTTGTTTGCGGTGCGCGCGAAAACGGTGGTGCCGAAAGTGTGCCGGCGTGGCGTTGCGACCGCGACGAGCCGCGGGCGCGCCATTTGGCTGGTGTTGCGTGAAGAGCGGCTGTGTACGGGTAGTGGCTGTAGCCGTACGTGTACGTGCATCCGGCCCGGCCGCCAGCCCAGCCCAGCCCAGCCCAGCCCAGCCCAGCCGAGTCGGGTGAGCGGAGGCCGACACGTGGTGGTGCTCTGTGCTCTCTCGGCTCGGGGGGGTTTGTGTGTGTGCGTGTCTCGTTCGCTCTCCGGAATCTGCTTGTTCTGCTGATCCCCGCCTGTCGGCGTCGTTTATTTTTACTTATTTATTTTTTACCTGTTGTTTGTTTTTCGACGTCGTCTTGCAGTTTTGTCCTTTGCGGCGTGCCGACGACCCGCCGCGCGACCTTATGAAACCCCAAAGCGTGGCGTGGCGTGGCCGAGCCGCAGCAGCTAAGGGGGTGCGGCCGCCTCGACGCCTTAACCTCTCCTAAACTTCTTTAAGCCCCTTAACGCAGCCACCTAAACTAACGTAACCTAACCTAACCTAAGCTCTTAGGCCAACCCCCAAGTCGCCTTAACCTAACGTACGTGACCGCAACCTTAGCTTAACGCCTACGTTAAGACGTGACGTCACGTCAACGCTTAACCTAACCCTGACGCCTTCTTAGCCTAACCTGACGTAACCTAAGGTAAGGTAACCGTTGAAAGAAAGAAACCACCTTTGTTTTGACGTTGAGGCGTGTAAGGTCGGCTGTGAGGGCAGATTCGGTGTGTCTGTAGTTGGGGCTGGCTGGTAATTTATTTTGTTTGTTTGTTTATCGTTGTTTTGTTTTCGCCTGTGGCGGGGGGGGTTGGCGCTCCGTCGGCCGGTGCCATGTTGCGCAGGCGGCGATCGTAAAAAAGTAAAAAAAAAAAAGAAAAAAGAAAAGAAAAATGTGTTGGAAGGGCTGTGGGTGTTGGCGGGCGAGGCGAGAGGAGGAGGACGGCCCGCGGCCGTGGCCCGACGGCTGCGGGCCGATCGGGGAAAACGGCGGAAGGCGATGGGGCGGCGGAGGTGCGTTTGTGCACGGCCGTCATCGCCGCACGACTCGGCTCGTGTGGCTGTGGCGCCGGCCGCGGTGGCCGGGCTGCCGCGGCGACGGTGCGGGAGTTTTGACGAAGGTTTGGCCATTGTGGCGGGTCGTCGGCTGGGGCTGTGGGGGCGGCATTTGGGCGGGGGCGGCGATTCTCGGCGGGCCGACCCAGGCTGTGGCGCGCGGTGGCTGCAGTTTGGCCGTGGTTTGCGGCGCCGCCGCGGCGACTGGTTGGCGACCGTGGTGTCGGTGTGTGTAGCCCCATCCTCGGTGGTTTGAATGGCGCGGGTGGTTGCGGCGCAGGTTGGGGGCTGCTCCGCGCAGGCTGTCGGACGTTGGGCGGTAGCAAGCGCGGGAGGCGCGGCGCGGCGGCGCGGCGGCGCGCCGAGTGGCGGCCGCTCTCTCGGCCGTCCGCGCCCGCCCGCGACACTGGCTGGGCCAGGCGCGTGCGCGGCTATTCTCTGCTGCGCGCCCCTCGCTGTTGTGCGTCGTCGAAGGAGAGAAGGAAGCGAAACCAAGGGGAAAAAAGAAAAGAGAACAAGCAAAAGATGGCAGACCAGGCGGCTACGAACGAGACTGCCGCGGCACCCGCCGCCACCGGCACTACGAAGAAGGCCAAGTCTGCGTCGTCTGCGAAGAAGCCGCGCGCCAAGCCTGCGCACCCGCGCACCTCTGAGATGGTGACGGCCGCCATCAAGAGTCTGAAGGAGCGCGGCGGGTCGTCGCTGCAGGCGATCAAGAAGTACATTGCCGCGCACTACAAGCTGGACGCGGAGAAGCTGGCGCCCTTTATCAAGAAGTACCTCAAGTCGGCCGTCGTGGCTGGCGAGCTGGTGCAGACGAAGGGGAAGGGCGCGTCGGGCTCTTTCAAGCTTGCCGGCGCCGGCGGCGGGGCGGCCGAGGGCGGCAAGGCTCGTGGTGGCGGCGGTGGTGCGAAGAAGAAGCGCGCCGCTCCGGCCAGCAAGGAGAAGAAGGGGGCCCGTGCGGCCGGCGCAAAGAAGGCTGGCGGCGTGAAGGCGGCGACCGGTCGGAAGGCGGGCGCCGCCAAGAAGGCGTCTGCGGCGTCGGCCGCTCCCGCGGGTGCGAAGAAGGCGGCTGCGGCCAAGCCGGCCAAGGCCAAGTCGCCGTCGAAGGCGAAGAAGGCCGCCAAGGTTCCGACGAAGAAGCCGAAGGCGCCGCGCCCGAAGAAGGCGACGGCGACGCCGTCTAAGGCGAAGGCTTCGCCCAAGAAGAAGAAGTAAAAAGGGCAGGGAAGGGTTGGCGGTTGACACCGTCGCCTGGTGGCCGGCGCGCAACCAGAGGCTGTCGCGCGGTCCCGGACAAAAACAAAAACGGCCCTTCTCAGGGCCATCAAAGCACGTCGGGAAGGTGTTGATTGTCGTGTCGTGTCGTGGTCGGTCGGTTGCCTTGTTGTCTGTCTGTCTTGCTTGCTGGCGTTTGTTTGTTTCATGTGTGGATGGTGGTTGGATTGTGGGGTCGTTGGCGGGCGTGGGCGGCGGCGCGCGGCTGGTGTTACACAAAGTGTATTTTACTTTTACCTATTTATTTTGCGCCGCGTTTGTTTGTTTGTTTGTTTGTCTTGGTGGTGGTTTTGGAATAGTCTTTTTTGTTTTGCTTTGCTTTGCTTTGCTTTCCGGGCGTCACGTTTTGTGCCGTGGCCTGTGTGGGTGGCGCTATTGACGCTTGCGACTTGGTTCGGCCGGTGCGGTGCTTTTTTTTTTTTTTTTGGAAACGGCGGCGCCGGGCCGGGCCGGGGGTGGGACGACTGGACTGGAGAGTGAGTGGGGAACTAGTCGTTGCGACCGACAAAGTTTTGCTCGCGACGGAGAGACGTTAGTGGCCCTGAAAAGGGCCGTTTTGTTTGTTTGGCGGTGTGCGGGTTTAGGCGCGCTCGCCGCGGATGCGGCGCGCGAGCTGGATGTCCTTGGGCATGATGGTGACTCGCTTGGCGTGGATTGCGCACAGGTTGGTGTCTTCGAAGAGGCCGACGAGGTAGGCCTCGCTGGCCTCTTGCAGGGCCATGACTGCGGAGCTCTGGAAGCGCAGGTCGGTCTTGAAGTCCTGGGCGATCTCGCGCACTAGGCGCTGGAATGGCAGCTTGCGGATGAGCAGCTCTGTGCTCTTCTGGTAGCGCCTGATTTCTCGCAGGGCGACGGTGCCCGGCCTGTAGCGGTGGGGCTTCTTGACGCCGCCGGTGGCGGGCGCGCTCTTCCTCGCCGCCTTGGTGGCGAGCTGTTTGCGCGGCGCCTTTCCGCCGGTGGACTTGCGGGCCGTTTGCTTTGTCCGGGCCATGGCTACTGCGGATGCGGATGCGGCGTGGAGGATATGCGTGCGCGACGGCGTCCGGTGCTGCCTTGACAACGGGCCCGCGCGCCCCGGGTGCTGCGCTTATATGCCCTCGGTGCGCGGTGGTGGGGGGAGGGGAGGGCGGGCCGCGGGGCCCCAGAGTCTATATAGGGGGGCGGCGCGCGCGCTGGGCGCCACAACCGTAGCCGACTCGCTAGCGCCGGGTGAGGAGCTTGCCTTGCTTTCTGTTTTTTATATTATTGTGGTTGAGACGCTTGAAGAAGAAGAAGAATGACAGGCCGCGGCAAGGGAGGAAAGGGGCTCGGCAAGGGTGGCGCCAAGCGGCACCGCAAGGTGTTGCGCGACAACATCCAGGGCATCACGAAGCCCGCGATCCGCCGCCTGGCGCGCAGGGGCGGCGTGAAGCGCATCTCTGGTCTGATCTACGAGGAGACGCGCGGAGTGCTGAAGGTGTTCCTGGAGAACGTGATCCGCGACGCGGTGACGTACACTGAGCACGCCAAGCGCAAGACTGTGACGGCCATGGACGTGGTGTACGCCCTGAAGAGGCAGGGGCGCACCCTGTACGGTTTCGGCGGTTAGGCGGTGTGAGACCGAAGGAAGGAAGGAAAGAGAGATTGAAAAACGGCCCTTTTCAGGGCCACCACAGTGTTCGGAAGTTGAAAAGTGCGAAAGAGTCTGTGTTGCTGGTTTTTCTTTTCCTTTTTTAGTCTACTTGGCCTTTTAGTTTTGTTTGGAGTTTTTTTGACGTGGTGTGCGGTGCGGTTGGGAGGGAAGGAAGCGTGCCCTTGCGTTGTGTGAGCTCCCTCCTTCCTTCCTTCCTTCCTTCCTTCCTTCCTTCCCCTCCCTCTTTGCTTGTATGCTTCTTGTCGGTGGATGGGCTGTGTGTTGCGGCGCGGCTGAGTGCCGAGGGGTTATTTTTGAGGTGTGTTGTTGTGCGCCACGTGTGCTGGTTAATGGTCGCGAGACTGTGCGTGCGTGGAGTGGAGTGGAGGAGGTGGCCAAGTACGTGTGTACAAGATGGCGGCGCCTGTGTGTGTAAGAAGGAAAAAAAACCGTACACACAGAGAGAGAGAGAGAGAGAGAGAGAGAGAGAGAGAGAAGTGGTGCGACGAACGACTGGAATTCTGCTTTGGACGTAGGTTTGTGTGGTGGCCCTGAAAAGGGCCGATTGTGTTTTGTTTTTGAGCCGAGGCGGCAAATGGCGCGCTGCGTGCCAAGGGAGCACGCGGCGGTTGCCGATTGCGCTGTCTCTCTTTTAGGCCTTCTTCTCGGTCTTCTTTGGCAGCAGGACGGCCTGGATGTTGGGCAGGACACCTCCCTGTGCGATGGTGACGCCCGACAAGAGCTTGTTGAGCTCCTCGTCGTTGCGTATGGCGAGCTGCAGGTGGCGCGGGATGATGCGCGTCTTCTTGTTGTCGCGGGCCGCGTTTCCGGCCAGCTCGAGCACCTCAGCCGCGAGGTACTCCATGACGGCGGCGAGGTAGACGGGCGCCCCGGCGCCGACGCGCTCGGCGTAGTTTCCCTTGCGCAGGAGGCGGTGGATTCTGCCGACCGGGAACTGGAGCCCAGCCCTGCTTGAGCGGGACTTTGACTTGCCCTTGACTTTGCCTCCCTTTCCGCGTCCGGACATGGCGATGGGCTAGTTTCGAAAGAAGCGAGAAAGAAAAGCACAACGCCCCAAACGGTGCGAGCCGCAGCGAGTCGAGCAGCGGAGTGCGTGCCGGCGCCGGTCGTCGTTTCGCATATTTTGACATGCTCGGACTTTGAGCAGTCTTGTGGTGGAGGTTTGTTGTCCTTTGACATTTGCTCCAAACAAGTATGTTCTTCGTTTTTGCATTTGTCATGCACCTTACTTTTTGATTTTGGCCTAACTTTTAATGCGAATTTTAATAAACCACTGTTGTCTGTTGGTGTTTGATTGTTAATCGTTTTTTAGTGTAGGATGCATTTTGGCCTCCTGTATTTGAGATTATCGGTGGGATAATTCCCGAGGTTATTTATCAGGTCGTTTTCAGAGTGACTCGCGGTTTGGTAGAATGCTACCGCGAGTTCTCTGAATCTTTCATTTAGTGCTTTCACTTCCGTTGCTTCATGGGTGTCTGCAGTGGGGAAGCGCGTCCTGACATGAATTGCCCGTCTGAGTGCTCTATTTTGTACTCTCTGCAGCCTCAGCAGGTGAGATTTGGCTGCATAGCCCCAGACTGGGCAGGCATACTCAATGATAGGGCGGACAAGCGTGCAGTACAGCCTTACTCCTGTAGTTGCCGCCAAGCTGCTTTCAATGTTGAGGAGGGGGTAAATGTTGTTGAGTCTGGCGCTGGCCTTCCTCCTAATGTCTTCGATGTGTGTGCGCCAAGTCAGTCTTTTGTCAAGAGTGACACCCAGGTATTTGGCCGTGGCCCTCCATGGGATGTCACGTCTGTGCAGTCTTAGTGGTCTGTTGTCACGTAGGCGGTGGGCAGGGTTTCGTTTGCCTTTTCTTTGGGTGAGCATCAATGCTTGTGTTTTCTCCCCGTTTATTGTTATTCGCCATTTCCTGGCCCAAGCTTCTGTCTGATGTAGTATGTTTTGGAGTCTCGCTGTAACCACCCTCCTATTTGTACTGACGGCGAAGAATGCCGTGTCGTCGGCGTATTGGGCTGTATGGGTCTGTGGGGCAGACGGTGTGTCGGCCGTGTATAGGTTATACAGTACTGGGCCTAGCACCGAGCCCTGTGGTACTCCGGCCCTGACGGTGCGTTTCGAGGACCTCGCAGTGTCCACTTTGACACAAAATGTGCGGTTGGCTAGGTAGCTCTTCAGGAGCTTAACGACATGGCCAGGGAAACCTAATGTGTACAATTTGTACACTAGTCCAGTGTGCCACACACTGTCGAACGCCTTGGCTACGTCTAGCAGCACTAGACCACAGTAGCCTTTCCGGTTAAAGGCTTCTGTGGCGGCTTCGACCACTCGCATGAGTTGTTGGGGTGCTGAGTGTTGGTTGCGAAATCCGAACTGGAATTTGGGGAGCATGTTCTCTCTTTTTATGTGCCTGTCAATGTGCACTAAGAGGAGGCGCTCATACAGCTTACTCAGCGTTGGGAGTAAGCTTATGGGGCGATGGTGCTGGGGAAAGATGGGGTCTTTTCCAGGCTTAGCGATCGCGACCACTTCCGCGTGTTTCCACTGTTTCGGGAATTTTTGTGATCGCGTGATTTCATTGAACGTTTCTGTCAGTTTTTCTATCGCTAGCTGGGGCAGGTGCTTAAGCAGTTCATTGGTGAGGAGATCGTGACCTGGGGCTTTCTTGTTGGGCAGTGATTTGATGGCTACCGCTACCTCCTCCGTTGAGAAGGTAGGTGGAACTTCATCGACGTCATCGTCTGCTGCCAGAAATGCGGTTAGTTGTCTGCGGACCATTCTTTCATGTTCGTGGTCCTGCGCCTCTGCTGGTGTGAATTGCTTCTCGAAGACGTCGGCGAGTGCGTTGGCTTTGTCTTGAGCGCTGAACACTAGTCCTCTCTCGCCGTGCAGAGGCGGCATCCTTGCGCGTCTTTTGGTGAACTGCTTAGTTGCTTGCCAAAGGCTGTTGTCCTGCACTTTGAGAGATGTAAGGCGGTTTGACCATTGCTGGTTTCTGTGCTCAGTGAGCGCGACCTTAAGTTCTCTCTGTAATCTATTGAGCAGCCTCCTGGTGTCCGGGTTTCGCGTAAGTTTCCATTCCTTCGCGGTCCTGTTTTTGTGCCTAATCTGGGCAAGCAGCTGGGGTGGCAGTCGCTGTGTGGGGGGTGGAAGGGTTGGGGGTTCTGGTGTTGCGCCCTGAGCTGCTTGGAGGACCGTGTCGGTGAAACTACTCAGCGTTTGTTCGGTGTCCTCTGTCGGGAGCGGGGTGTTGGTGAATTCTTCCATTACATGTGTTTGAAATTTTTCCCAATCGATGCGTTTGTACGAGGTTGGGCGCTGGATTGGCGGTAGCCAGCCGCCCACGTCAATCTCGAATGTAACAGGATTGTGATCAGACGACATTCTATTTAGTGAAATCGCCGTCACGAATCCTGCGAGACCTTTGGTGATTGCTACGTCGATTACGTCCGGGTTATTCCCATTTCTGGGAAAGTGTGTGGGCTCCTCTGGGGCCCATACGTGCATGTGGTGGATGCGCGCGATGCTTTTTAATTGTCGGCCAGCTTGGTTCGTCCTCCTGGAGTTCCAGTCAGAGTGCTTGGAGTTAAGATCTCCTCCAAGTATCAGCTTGCCTCCAATTTGTCCTAATTTGACGATGTCGTCTTTAACTAACCTGTGGGTGTTGGGTTGTCGATATGCTGACACCACAGTTACCGGACCTGTGGATGTCTGTACCTCTAGTGCTACTGTTTCCAACTGTGTCATTTCTGGCGTATGAATCTGGTGGTGCGGAATCCCCCTTTTTATGTATATTGCTACCCCCGCCCCCTGCAGTTGGTCGGTCTCGTCTGTAGCAGAGGTAGTTTGGTGCAGAAACTCTGATTCCCGGTTTCAGGTTGGTCTCCTGCACCATGCATATGTCTATTTCTTCTTCCGCCAGGAATTGTCTGAATTCTAGACCCTGGGGGAAGAGGCTCATGGCATTAAACGTGCATAGTTTAAAACCCTGAATTGCTGGCCTAGCCATGATGAGGTGTTGTGACACTTGTTGTCGCAGTGGGCTGCGAGGGCCTAACTGCCGATGAAATTTCGGCGGATAATTTATCGAAGTTCTTTGTCATGGTCTGCATCAGCTTGTCCATGAGCTTGATTACTTCCGTCAGGGCTTGGGAGAAGTGGTGTATTGGTGTATTTTGTGTGCTGTTTGTTTGTGTTGTTGTTGCTGGCTTTGTTGTTTCTACTTTGGGGGTCTGTGCGGGGGATACAGCTCTTGCATAGGATCTTGTAGCGTCCTGTGTTCGTGTGCTTGTGCCGGGTGTTTGCGTGTTTGTGTTGTCGTCTTTCTCTTTGTTTCGTGTTTTTGTTTTGGTGTCTTCTGTTTGCGTGTTTTGAGTGGTGTTGGATGGTTTTTTGGTGTTGTTACGTGTTTGTGCTTGTTTTACGTTTTTTGTGTTTGTGATCTGCCCAGTTTGTCGGGCCTTGGCTCTTTTGTGTGCTGGACAGCCTTGGTAGCTGGCCGTGTGGGCGCCGCTGCAGTTAGCGCATTTTGGCTTGTCCTGGGGTGGCATTTTGCACTCCCTGGACGCGTGGCCTCCAGCGCATCGCACGCAGCGTGGCGGCATGTCGCAGTAATAATTTACGTGGCCGATCACTTGACAGTTAAAGCACTGTGGTGCTCTAGCTCTTTGTTTCAGTGGTTCGGTCGTTATTTCAAGGCCCATTAGTCGGGTTTCCTGGAACAACTTCCGATGCTGTGGTGTGTCGATTAACGTTGCACAATACAGTGGGTCTCTGTTGTTCGAGCCCTGTTTGCGCACCGACCTTACGTCGTATCCTTTCGCCGTTATGGCGTCCTTGATGTCGGCGGGGTCGGTGCGTGTGGGGAAGCCTCTTACGACGACTTTCAAAGTCTTTTGTGCACCTGTGGGGTACGTGTAGTGCGGTATATGGTGTTGTTTTAATGTGTTTTTTGTTGTGTTGTAGTCGTCTATCGTTTTCAGTGTGATTTTGATCTTATCACCGCCGGCAGATTTTGCGTGGAAGCGTTCGTCGCCTATGGCGGCAGTGATAAGATCGTACATTTTTTTGTATGTGTCTGGATACGTGGCGACTATGGGTGGTAGTCTTTCATGTTTGGGATGTTGCGTGTTTTGTTGTGTCTTTGGTGGTGGTGGGGCTGGGGGTGTTTGCGCGTCTTCATCGAGCGCGTCGTATTTGTTGCTTGTGGCGCAGGCAGTGCCGGCCGCGGCTGGTGGCGGCTTGACCTTGGCCGTGCGCCGCGCCAGCTCGAAGGTACCGTTAGCTTCCGGCTCCTCGGCTGTGGCGGGCGCGTGCTCGGCTGCTGCGGTGACGTTTGCGTGTGCCGGCTCTGGGCTCTGGGGCGAGTTCGTGGGTGGTGCGTCTTGCGTGTCGTGTGTAGCGTCTTGTACTAGGGAGGACGTGCTAGGTTTGGGATTTTCGTTTGTTGTTACTGCTGGCGTTGACGCTTCTGCGGGAGACCCGTCCGTCACGATCGTTTCTCCCGCAGATGCGTTGCTTGCGCCTGGAGTGGCCGTCTCTGCAGCTTCGTCCGCCGTATCTGTGGTCGGGTGTGTATCAAATAGTAGGGGGAGAGGCTCTGATGTTCCGGGTTTGCGCTTGGGTGACTTCGCGCGCTTTCTTTTCTCCCTGACGAGCAGTTTGGCTGTCGTCTTTGGGAGAATTTTCCTGTCTGCTTTCCTGCCTATTTCCCTGATGAATTTGGTCTCCTGTTTTATCTGTTCCCTTTTTTGCTCCATTCTCCTCATTTCCCTACGTTTTTCTGTTCGCACGACCGCCTGCATCAGTTTTCTCTCGTCTTCTGGGTCGAGGTGTGGAAGCACATTTTGTATTAGTGGGTTGCGTAGTATGGTGCCCAGTCCCCTGTGGTCCCTTGGGGTGGGGGTCCTTTATGGGCTCGGGTGCGGCGGCCGGTTGCGCGCGCGCCCCATTGGTCGGCGGCCGCAGCAGGGCGAGCTGGTAAAGGTGCGGCGGCGGCGTGCGGCGGGTGCCACTGTGTGGGGAGACGCTGACTGGAGCGGAGCGCTTGACTGACTGACTGCGCGTGCCTGCCTGCCTGTTTGTTCGTGATGCCGCCCAAGACTAGCGGGAAAGCCGCCAAGAAGGCTGGCAAGGCGCAGAAGAACATTTCGAAGGGCGACAAGAAGAAGAAGCGCAAGAGGAAGGAGAGCTATGCCATCTACATCTACAAGGTGCTGAAGCAGGTGCACCCTGACACGGGCATCTCTTCGAAGGCGATGAGCATCATGAACAGCTTCGTGAACGACATTTTCGAGCGCATTGCGGCCGAGGCTTCTCGCCTGGCGCACTACAACAAGCGCTCGACCATCACGTCCCGCGAGATCCAGACCGCTGTGCGGCTCTTGCTGCCTGGCGAGCTGGCCAAGCACGCGGTGAGCGAGGGCACGAAGGCGGTGACCAAGTACACGAGCTCCAAGTAAGGAGGTGGCTCTTGGAAATGGGAGGCTCGTCCGCGGCGCGGCGAAGGAAAGAGAAAAAAAAAAACGGCCCTTTTCAGGGCCACCAAAATGCCTTTGCGGGAAGGGCGGAATTGTTGTTGTTGTGAGCGGGTGGACGGGCGGCACAGCTGTAGCTGTAGCTTGTGGTGTGGTGCGGCGCCGGCGCCTTTGGTTTTGGTGTGACGTTGGGGATACGCACTTTAGCCACAGCCGGGTCGTGGGCGTGGGTGTTTCGAGACGTGTTGGTGTTAGGGGGGCGGATCGCTGGAGTTGGCTTGTTTGATATATATTTTTGTTTTTGTCCCCTTTGTATGGTATGGCCGGAGGTGTGGAACGGAAAGCAAACCGCGACTGTCGGATGTCACACCGTTGGTGGCGAGGGTGAGAAACACGTTGCCGCCTACAGCTGCTTCTACGCCGAGCGGGTGCGTTAAGTTAGTTGGTTGGTTGGGCGACGTAAAAGTGGAGCGTGGAGGTGTGTGTGAACGTGAGGTGACACGCATTGTATTGCATTGTATTTGTACGCGCGAGGTGAGTTAGGAGACCACGCGCCACGACGTACGGTGCCCTCTTTCGACCTGACGTCTGACGTCTGGTTTTTGTTTGTGGAGGCGGTGTCGTCATTCTGGATGTACGTGTATTTTCCGCTCAGTTGAGTGAGGTGACGCGAGACGACGGCGTCGGTGGTGTTTTTGTTTTGTTGTTGGCGCCCCGGGGATGAAGAGGGGCACCCGACGGTAACGAGAGGTTGCACTTTGTGATCGGTCGAATGTCCGGGGAGCGAGGAATAGGGTGGGGGGTTGAAAAGAAACGCCAGTGTAGGGCAACGGGACGGTGAACGTTCCCGTGGTGTCGGAGGTGTGCAGTGGGGGGGAGGAAAAAAAAAAAAAAAAAAAAAGCGCGTAACGGCGCGGCTGCCGTGGTGGAAACGTTCTCTCCAACTGTGGTGGTGTCCCCTGTGTGTTTTGTTGTTCTCTATATCGTGTGTCCCCTCGCACAAGACGCTCTCTGGGCGGGTTTGATTCATTCATTTTTGCATTGTCACGTAGCGTAGAATGGTGGAATGCGCAAGAGTTGAGTGAGACTGGCGACGGTATATGGTCTGAGCAGCGTCAGCTGCACTGCACACTCCCCGGAAAAGAATCTTGGATGCCGTGCTAACTGAAATTTGGTGGACGGGGTTCTCAAGGCCTGTTTTCCTATTTTGTTGTCTGTCTGTAGTTAAGATGGTGAAATGACGTCGAAGAAGCAGTATTGTGCTCACAGAAACGGAAACAAACTGTTATGGAAATGCCCTAGTTTGATGAAAGGAAATGTGTGTTGAATATACAGGATGGTAAAGACCAAGTGCGTTGAAAGAAACGTTGTGAAGGAACGAACGTTCCCTGAATTGGTTTCTTTTTGTTCCCGAGTTGTGTACAATGGACGACGGTTGTGCCATATCGCAGCATTGCATCATCCCCAGGTTTTATTTCAATTGAGCGATAAAAAAAGGAAAAAGAGAAGAACAAGAACACTATCGAAATGGTCTATGGTGTGTGACCCACAATTGTTGTCTTTAAATCACTTACCCAACCATGTCGTAAAAATATTTATTTATTTTTTTTTTTTTTTTACAGTGGCTGCCCAATGACCTAGATGTAACAGAGAGAGAGAGAAACACATGGCGTGTCAGATGTTTGTTTTCTTTTCCCCCCCGTCAAGTGGCAAATGCGAACACCGTCAGCTGTAATTGACGATCGACACTAGTATGGCGCGAAAAGGGGGTGCGACCTGTGCAGTTGTGGGTGAAACTTTGGGTGATGGGCTGTCATGCGGCATCGCGTGCGTTCATTACCCCTCGGCGGCGGCGGCGGCGCCGCAGCTCCGTCCAGCTCGCGCTCTCGGAAACAACCCTCTCGTAATGCCGCGTCTCCTCCGTCACTGCAATTTTCAAAGGGAAACCTGTGTGGCCGGTGGGGGTGTGTCAACCGTTGGGCTCAAGCTCCGCCGACAAAAAGTGTTGAGTGTATCCAGTGTGAGAGAGGTTGACGCTTTTCGTGGTGTGTGTGTGGCAATGTTTTGAAAAGTTTGCAACGTACGTTAAGAAGTGTTGACGCTGAAACTTGCGGGCTGTGTGGCCCTGGTGGTTGGCTGGCTGGAGACGCGGGCGTGTCCAGTCGGTCGGTTGTTGTGGCTGAAAGGTACGTATACGGTTCCGCCGTCCCGTCGGAACTGCGTCTGTCTGGAAGGTATGACGTGACGTGCAGTTTTTATTAGGTCAGCCTTGTTGTGTATTGTTCCATTTGTTGCTCACTCGTCACCCGTATTTGGTGTGGCGATGTATGTGGACGTACTGCTGGATCAGTGTCAGGGTTTCCGTGGGAGGTGTTGGTTGGGTTGGATTTGCCTGACACGGCTGAGTCCGCAATTGGCCTGCCGTTCGTTGATGTGATATGTGGGTTCTGAGGAAGAATGTGTACGAGATAGTTGCCCTGCCCTGCCCTGCCCTTTCTTTCGCGTTCGTGTGTGCCCCCCTTGTTGTGTAGTGTGGGTTGAACATGGTTCTTTACCGAGTGGGGGGGGGGGGGGGGAATGGGATGGACGGATCCGTTGCTGTTGCTGTCACCGTCAAGACAACGCACGCACCCCTGTCCTACGAGAAGGTGTGTCAACCGGGGTTTCGGCAGTCGTGTGTGTAGGGGACGGGGAGAAGCAAAGTGGAGAGTGCGGCACGGGCAGAGAGTGGAATTGGGGCGCGTTGATGTTGGGAAACATCCCCCAAGGGTTGCGGGATGATGTGGCGGTGAGAGCGGGGGGCGGGGGAGAAAAGAAAAGCGAAAAAGAACTAAGGAAGAGGAGGAGGCGTGCGTGTGCGCAGTGGCGGGGCCCCAAAGACCTGTCGTGTGGTGTCGGCCGAACGCGAACGCGTGTGCGGGGCAGCGTCGGCACGGAGAGAGAGAGAGAGAGAGAGAGAGAGAGAGAGAGAGCGAGCTGGTCTGATGGGTATTTTTTTACCCCCTGTACTCGAAGGACCGGATCTGTCCTTGATCCCTGCCTTCTGTCTGATTATGTTGGGTAACAAAATGATGGGATGATAGGGTCTCTTGGGTGTGTGTAGATGTTTGTTGTTTGAGTGAGTGTTATGGTGTTTGTATTTTATTTTTGTTTATCATGGTATGTTGTAGTTTGTGGTGTTTTGTCGTGATGGGAAATGTCGTTCTTGGGTCGGGTGGATTTTGTCCCAGATTTCTGATGAGTGGGTGGTTCGAATCCGTGGTTTGGTGGGAAAAAAAAAAAAAAAAAAAAAAAAAACTTTATGGATTTTTCTTTGGATGATTTCCGGGATTTTGAGTATGTTATGGTTTGTGTATATGTCTCGGTTTGTCTGGTACCGGCCGGCATCAGCAGCAATTCTGAAGTATTTGTTGTGCACCCTTTTTTTTTACTCTTGTTATGTTGGTGTCTGCGGCCATTGACCAGATTTTCAGAGCCGTAAGTGATGGCTGGTTCCTATGACGGTTTTGAAGATTTTCTTTTTGGCGCGCATATTTATTCTGTTTCCTTTGATGATTGGGTACAGTCTGAATATTGCTGCTGCAGCCTTGTTACAAACGTGTGTAACATGGTCTCTAAATGTCAACCTCTTGTCCAGCTTGATGCCTAGATACTTTATTGTGCCTGACCATGGAAGATTGTTATTTCTGAGGCGTATATGCAGGTTAGGAGGTATTCTTTTTGAATGTGAATCGTATTGTATTGCTTGGGTTTTCTCCGCGTTTATTGTTTTTTTTGGTTAGCCCATTTCTGGATGGATTGTAGGTGTTGCTCTATTTTTGTGACTCTATATTGCAGGTTAGAACTGCTGCGGTAGACTGCAGTGTCGTCTGCAAATAGTGACAAGTGTCCTCCCAGCTGTTTGTTTGTGTATATTGAGTAGAGAATGGGCCCCAGCACTGAGCCTTGCGGGACTCCAGCCTCTATGGATCTAGTGTTACTTGCCGCTCCTGGTACATGGACATAGAATGCTCTGTTGCGGAGAAAAGAAGCAATAATGTGGATGGGGCAGTTGTACTGGTGGAGCTTGTAGATAAGGCGTTATCCGAATGCTTTTCCAATGTCAAGCAGGACTGCTCCAGTACTGTGTCTAATGTTTCTGGCCTGACATATGTGCTCGACTAGTCTGGTCACCTGGTGGGTGGTGCTGTGTTCTTCGCGGAATCGGAATTGTTGTGGGATGATTATGTTGTTATCCTTTAAGAATTGAATTTCTTCAGTTCAGTTTGAATGAGCTTTCCGAGGACCTTTCCAAGGAAGTTGGCCTATAGTTTTGCGGAAATAATAAGTCCTTGTTTGGCTTTGGTAATGTGATGACTCGGGCCTGTTTCCAAGTAGTTTAGTCTGAAGCAAGCATTATATATTGATGTTAGATAGATAATTGATAGTTGCTGGAGGTAGGTGATGTAGTAGTTGCGGTTTGATGGAATCTGGGCCTGATGCCTTCTTAGGATGTGTGTATGTTTGTGATGTGATAAGATACGGGGTTTCTGCGTTTATTGGATTGTGAAAGATGTTCTGATCGGGGCACTTAGGATGCGGTTTTACCCTTCTGAGTACCATTTCCTGGTGGTCATCAGTTTCGTCATCTACCGCTTCTGGTGCTTGGAATTGCCTTTCTAGTGAATCCGCCAGTGCTTCAGCTCGGTCTGTGGGGTCGTTCCTTCCCCATGTAGATGTAGATGTAGATGTTTCGTGTTTAGTTTACGAGTTTTAAGAAATTTCCAGAATTTTTCCTGGTCCCTTTCTGCTTCTCGTAACGTTTCCTCCCACGCCTCGCTACGGTGGTTTTCGGAGCTCTCTTTTTGATCCTCCCGGCCAATTGCTCTGATTTTCGTCGGTCGGCTGGGTCCCTGTAGTTTCTGGCGCGCGCGGGCTGCGGTTGGCGCCTTTGGTGGCAACGGCCGGGGCAAGCAGCGGTGTGTGGTGTGGTGCGGGGCGGGCAGGGGCAGGGGCAGGGGCAGGGGCAGGGGCAGGGGCAGTGGCAGTGGTGGTTGACGGATGGCCTGGGGGCCGAAAAACGGGCCGGCCGGCGGACGGCGGACGGATGTTGAGAGAGGCGGCGCGCACGCGTCTCGCGCGGACACAGGCGCCACAGCGTTGATTGGAAGGAGGTGCGGTGCGGGGATGGGCCCAGGAAAAAAGACGGTCGTGGCCCCTGTCTTGGGTGCGTGTCGACGTCAGCACCGTCGGTGTGGTGTGGTGTGGTGTGGTGTGGGCAGGGAGGGGGGGAAAAGCGGGCTGCGGGCTGCGGGCTGCGGGCTGCGGGCTGCGGAGGGAATGGTGGTGGGGAGTAGGCACACATGTGGGCGGGCGCAAAATCGGCCGGTGCCCGTAAACCGCGGCGGGATATTGGGTGGAAAAGAGGGAAATTGTAGAAAGGAAAACAAGCGGAGGGGGCGAATGTGGTGGGGTGGGGGGACGGGCGGGGGCGAGGCGACAGCTTGCTTTTTCTTTTTCATTTTATTCTGTTGTAGTGTTTTTGTTTTTTTGTTTTTTTTGCGTGTGTGTGGCCTTGGAGAGGCTGGTCTTGTCTGGCTTACGCTTTGGGTGCGTGTGTTGGTACTTTTTCGTTTTTTCTTGTTCTGCAGAGCAGGGGCGGGGCGGTGGGAACGGCTGGCTGGCTGGCTGTGCCCAGAGGAGGAGGAGACGCTGGCGGCGGGCCCGGCTCCTGGGGCTGCTGTTGCATGCGCTGTGCAAAGAAAGGAAGAGTGGGTTTGTTTGGCTGGTGAAGTGCATTATTTAAGTGTGGGCTTGCCGGCCTGGCTCCGATGCGCAGGTAGATAGATGCCGGCGGCGACCGCAGGCAGGCAGGCGCGTTGTGTGTACAGAGGGACGAGCCATGTGTTTTGCAAGCAGGACGTGGCGTGCCGAGTGGAGAGGAGGCGGCGGCTCGGCTCGGTTCGGCCCGGCCCGGTCCGGCGGTGCCGCGCTGTTGTCGCGGACCTGAGCGCCCCCTGGCGGGCGGGTGGTTGGCGGCGGCGTGGTGGACGCGTGTGGCAGTTGTGTGCACGGGTTGCTTGGGCGAGTGAGCAGTGGCTGGCGGTGTTGGCGCGTCGTCGGGGAGGTACGTGTTGCGGCCGCGTCTGCTGCGCGCTGCGTCGTTGTGTCGACTGTGTGTGGGCGTGGGCACGTGTGCTCTGCCGAGGGCGTCGTAAAAAAGTGGGTCGCGGTGTGCGTGCGTAGCCCGTGATGATGTATTGTGCGTCGCGTCGTTGTGTGCGAAACGGATGCCGAGAGGTGTGTGGTAAGTGCGAAGCGCGAATGTGCGGCGTTTGGCGGTTTCGGTGTGTTTTCTGTTTTTGCGGCGTGAGAGTGGGGCTGGCTGGCTGGCTGGCTGTTGTTGGTTGCCTTGTGTGTGTAGGTTGATGGCGCGACGCGGAGGGGACGCCGTTTGCTGCGTGCCTTGCCTCGCGTGTGTTGGCGCGCCGTGCATGTGTTTGGGTCGCGGGGGCGGTGTTTTTGTTTGTATTTGGATTTTCATTTTTTGGCGTGTTGTGTCGTGTATGGCAAGGGCGAGAGGAGTAGTGCGGTAGTGGTAGTGCAGTAGTGTCGTTGCGGCACGGGCGTCTGGTGGGGCTGTGCGTCGTGGCGGGGAAGGTGTGTAGGTTGCGGCGATGCGGCGAGCCCAGCCCGTCGTTTGACGGTGTGCCGGGTGAGTTGCGCTGCGAATCGAGTGTGGCGGGAAGGGGAGCTGCGTGGCGCCTGCGTCCGTTGGCAGCAGGGGCTGTGCTTTTGAGAGTTTGTTTGATTTCGGGACGACGACGACGACGACGACGACGACTGGTTGGTTGGTTGGTTGGGTGGGGTGGCGTGCGCGTTTGTCGTACTGGGCGAGTCGATTGCCTGCCGGCTGGCGAAAGGTGCGCCGCCGCCCGTCTCGCGCTCTGTGTTTTTTTTTTTTTTTTTTTCTCTCTGTGTGTGTCGGCTGCGTTTTGTTTGCGGTGCGCGCGAAAACGGTGGTGCCGAAAGTGTGCCGGCGTGGCGTTGCGACCGCGACGAGCCGCGGGCGCGCCATTTGGCTGGTGTTGCGTGAAGAGCGGCTGTGTACGGGTAGTGGCTGTAGCCGTACGTGTACGTGCATCCGGCCCGGCCGCCAGCCCAGCCCAGCCCAGCCCAGCCCAGCCCAGCCGAGTCGGGTGAGCGGAGGCCGACACGTGGTGGTGCTCTGTGCTCTCTCGGCTCGGGGGGGTTTGTGTGTGTGCGTGTCTCGTTCGCTCTCCGGAATCTGCTTGTTCTGCTGATCCCCGCCTGTCGGCGTCGTTTATTTTTACTTATTTATTTTTTACCTGTTGTTTGTTTTTCGACGTCGTCTTGCAGTTTTGTCCTTTGCGGCGTGCCGACGACCCGCCGCGCGACCTTATGAAACCCCAAAGCGTGGCGTGGCGTGGCCGAGCCGCAGCAGCTAAGGGGGTGCGGCCGCCTCGACGCCTTAACCTCTCCTAAACTTCTTTAAGCCCCTTAACGCAGCCACCTAAACTAACGTAACCTAACCTAACCTAAGCTCTTAGGCCAACCCCCAAGTCGCCTTAACCTAACGTACGTGACCGCAACCTTAGCTTAACGCCTACGTTAAGACGTGACGTCACGTCAACGCTTAACCTAACCCTGACGCCTTCTTAGCCTAACCTGACGTAACCTAAGGTAAGGTAACCGTTGAAAGAAAGAAACCACCTTTGTTTTGACGTTGAGGCGTGTAAGGTCGGCTGTGAGGGCAGATTCGGTGTGTCTGTAGTTGGGGCTGGCTGGTAATTTATTTTGTTTGTTTGTTTATCGTTGTTTTGTTTTCGCCTGTGGCGGGGGGGTTGGCGCTCCGTCGGCCGGTGCCATGTTGCGCAGGCGGCGATCGTAAAAAAGTAAAAAAAAAAAAGAAAAAAGAAAAGAAAAATGTGTTGGAAGGGCTGTGGGTGTTGGCGGGCGAGGCGAGAGGAGGAGGACGGCCCGCGGCCGTGGCCCGACGGCTGCGGGCCGATCGGGAAAACGGCGGAAGGCGATGGGGCGGCGGAGGTGCGTTTGTGCACGGCCGTCATCGCCGCACGACTCGGCTCGTGTGGCTGTGGCGCCGGCCGCGGTGGCCGGGCTGCCGCGGCGACGGTGCGGGAGTTTTGACGAAGGTTTGGCCATTGTGGCGGGTCGTCGGCTGGGGCTGTGGGGGCGGCATTTGGGCGGGGGCGGCGATTCTCGGCGGGCCGACCCAGGCTGTGGCGCGCGGTGGCTGCAGTTTGGCCGTGGTTTGCGGCGCCGCCGCGGCGACTGGTTGGCGACCGTGGTGTCGGTGTGTGTAGCCCCATCCTCGGTGGTTTGAATGGCGCGGGTGGTTGCGGCGCAGGTTGGGGGCTGCTCCGCGCAGGCTGTCGGACGTTGGGCGGTAGCAAGCGCGGGAGGCGCGGCGCGGCGGCGCGGCGGCGCGCCGAGTGGCGGCCGCTCTCTCGGCCGTCCGCGCCCGCCCGCGACACTGGCTGGGCCAGGCGCGTGCGCGGCTATTCTCTGCTGCGCGCCCCTCGCTGTTGTGCGTCGTCGAAGGAGAGAAGGAAGCGAAACCAAGGGGAAAAAAGAAAAGAGAACAAGCAAAAGATGGCAGACCAGGCGGCTACGAACGAGACTGCCGCGGCACCCGCCGCCACCGGCACTACGAAGAAGGCCAAGTCTGCGTCGTCTGCGAAGAAGCCGCGCGCCAAGCCTGCGCACCCGCGCACCTCTGAGATGGTGACGGCCGCCATCAAGAGTCTGAAGGAGCGCGGCGGGTCGTCGCTGCAGGCGATCAAGAAGTACATTGCCGCGCACTACAAGCTGGACGCGGAGAAGCTGGCGCCCTTTATCAAGAAGTACCTCAAGTCGGCCGTCGTGGCTGGCGAGCTGGTGCAGACGAAGGGGAAGGGCGCGTCGGGCTCTTTCAAGCTTGCCGGCGCCGGCGGCGGGGCGGCCGAGGGCGGCAAGGCTCGTGGTGGCGGCGGTGGTGCGAAGAAGAAGCGCGCCGCTCCGGCCAGCAAGGAGAAGAAGGGGGCCCGTGCGGCCGGCGCAAAGAAGGCTGGCGGCGTGAAGGCGGCGACCGGTCGGAAGGCGGGCGCCGCCAAGAAGGCGTCTGCGGCGTCGGCCGCTCCCGCGGGTGCGAAGAAGGCGGCTGCGGCCAAGCCGGCCAAGGCCAAGTCGCCGTCGAAGGCGAAGAAGGCCGCCAAGGTTCCGACGAAGAAGCCGAAGGCGCCGCGCCCGAAGAAGGCGACGGCGACGCCGTCTAAGGCGAAGGCTTCGCCCAAGAAGAAGAAGTAAAAAGGGCAGGGAAGGGTTGGCGGTTGACACCGTCGCCTGGTGGCCGGCGCGCAACCAGAGGCTGTCGCGCGGTCCCGGACAAAAACAAAAACGGCCCTTCTCAGGGCCATCAAAGCACGTCGGGAAGGTGTTGATTGTCGTGTCGTGTCGTGGTCGGTCGGTTGCCTTGTTGTCTGTCTGTCTTGCTTGCTGGCGTTTGTTTGTTTCATGTGTGGATGGTGGTTGGATTGTGGGGTCGTTGGCGGGCGTGGGCGGCGGCGCGCGGCTGGTGTTACACAAAGTGTATTTTACTTTTACCTATTTATTTTGCGCCGCGTTTGTTTGTTTGTTTGTTTGTCTTGGTGGTGGTTTTGGAATAGTCTTTTTTGTTTTGCTTTGCTTTGCTTTGCTTTCCGGGCGTCACGTTTTGTGCCGTGGCCTGTGTGGGTGGCGCTATTGACGCTTGCGACTTGGTTCGGCCGGTGCGGTGCTTTTTTTTTTTTTTTTGGAAACGGCGGCGCCGGGCCGGGCCGGGGGTGGGACGACTGGACTGGAGAGTGAGTGGGGAACTAGTCGTTGCGACCGACAAAGTTTTGCTCGCGACGGAGAGACGTTAGTGGCCCTGAAAAGGGCCGTTTTGTTTGTTTGGCGGTGTGCGGGTTTAGGCGCGCTCGCCGCGGATGCGGCGCGCGAGCTGGATGTCCTTGGGCATGATGGTGACTCGCTTGGCGTGGATTGCGCACAGGTTGGTGTCTTCGAAGAGGCCGACGAGGTAGGCCTCGCTGGCCTCTTGCAGGGCCATGACTGCGGAGCTCTGGAAGCGCAGGTCGGTCTTGAAGTCCTGGGCGATCTCGCGCACTAGGCGCTGGAATGGCAGCTTGCGGATGAGCAGCTCTGTGCTCTTCTGGTAGCGCCTGATTTCTCGCAGGGCGACGGTGCCCGGCCTGTAGCGGTGGGGCTTCTTGACGCCGCCGGTGGCGGGCGCGCTCTTCCTCGCCGCCTTGGTGGCGAGCTGTTTGCGCGGCGCCTTTCCGCCGGTGGACTTGCGGGCCGTTTGCTTTGTCCGGGCCATGGCTACTGCGGATGCGGATGCGGCGTGGAGGATATGCGTGCGCGACGGCGTCCGGTGCTGCCTTGACAACGGGCCCGCGCGCCCCGGGTGCTGCGCTTATATGCCCTCGGTGCGCGGTGGTGGGGGGAGGGGAGGGCGGGCCGCGGGGCCCCAGAGTCTATATAGGGGGGCGGCGCGCGCGCTGGGCGCCCCGCCCCACGCAGAGCGGCCTGAGCTGGCGAGGCGTGCGCATCGCTGCCGTTGCGCGCTACGCTAACTCGGCCGTTGAGAGCTCGTGAAGAGGTTTCTGTGCTGTGGGAGCCGCGCAGAGCAAATTGTCGTGCGTTGTTTTGACAACGCGTGCAGATTGTCGTGCTTCGCGCCTCACAGCATGGGAAAGAAGGGTGCGCAGAGGAAACCTGCCGCTACGAAGGGTCCTTCGGTTGCGCAACTCACTAAGTCTGCCGACCATGCAAGGAACTCCCGAGAAGACGAGTCGCGGCCTGTCCCCCCTTTGTACATCAAGTGTAAAGGTGGGTGGACAGCGCTGTTCGACACCATGACGAACTGCGCACGGAACGAAGTGGTCTACGAGTCTGTCAATACAGACTCGCTGATCTGCGTTCGAGCCGCAAACGTGGCCGACCACAGGGCGATCAAGGTCGCAGTGGCCGACTACATCGTCGACGCGCCGCCGGCGCGTGAGAAGGCACCTTCCCCAGGAAGGATGAAGACGACCAAGGCACTCCTCAGGGGGCTACCTTGGTGCTGTGACGAGGCAGCGGTCCGGGAAGGGCTGCTGCGAGCCGGGTTTGGTGGTGTAACCGCAAGGCTGCACAACCGGACCAACAAGAAGAGGGCGCCGCTCTACGCCGTTACCGTGCATACGGTCGACGGCGGGAGCGACATCTTCGACTTGCGGAAGCTGCTGGGCTTCCCGGTGACGTCAGAGGCTCTCCCGACCGCCATGGACCCCCTGCCCCAGTGCTTCAGGTGCCAGGGCGAGGGCCATGTTGCGAAGTATTGCCGCAACGCGGTGCGGTGCGTCAAGTGCTCAGGGGAGCACGACAGCCGCGCCTGCGACCGCGGCAGCAACGTTCTGCCGACCTGTGTCCGGTGTGGCGGCCCGCACGTCGCCAGCTGGCGCGGCTGTGCTGCTTTTTCAAGCCGCAGCCGTGTCGGGGGCGGCGAGGCGGCCGCGGCCGCACCGACACAGCGGAGGATGCGAAGACGACGTCAGAAACGGCGTAGGGCGCAGAACAGCCCGGCGCAGCAGAGGGACGGCGCAGCAGCAGCTCCACCTGCCAGGAGCAGGGAAGACCGCTTGGAAACGGGCGGCCAGGACGCAGCCCGCGCTCCCGAGAAGATACGTGACCTCGAACTCGGCAACGCCGTGAAGGAGGCCACTGCAGCCCTCAGAGCCGTCATTGCGACAGAGAGGGCTGCCTTCGCAGCCGCCGTGGCTGCAGAGAAAGAAGAGGCCTTGAGGCAGCTGCGAGCAGTCTTCGCCCGAGGCCCCAGCGCAGTAGTACCTGCGAACACTCCTGCGACCTCGCAGAAGGACGTCCGCGCGCCTGAGCCAGCGGTTGCCCCAGCAGCACCGCAGGTGAGAGGTGCAGTGAAGAAAACCACCGCTCCAGCTGAACCGGTGGCAACGCCGACCGCGACGGGAGCCGGTCCCCCAAGGGATCGAGAAGCCAAAAGGGCAGCCTTTATCGCCCAGGCGCGAGCGAACGGCAAAACTTCCTCGGACGCTGAACTGACGCAGCTCTTCGAACAAACGGAGCTCTTTGAAGCTACATTGCGAAAGAGCTGCGGCGTGCAGTAGAGGAGGACGCTGAACGGCAGCCGATCGCTGTCGTTCTGCACCAGCCTGATGAAGCTGCACCAAGTCACCGACGACAAGGCGCAGCAGAGGGCCCAACAGCAACGCATGCGTTGCCGCGCCGAACTCTTATGTTACAGGGAGGAAGCCACTGCAGCCGGCCCAGGGGACTACAAGCGAGCCCAGCCGCAGCACTCGGACTGACCCAGCTAACGGACACGCAGCACATAGGTAACGATGCATGATACCTCACGCTAACCGACCTCACCTTGCATGCTCTATCGCAGCTAGCAAGCCGCTACTGCCCTTACTACCCGTCCTACTGTCGCAGAGGTTTTTTTTTCCCTTGGCTCTGGCCTTGGCACTTTTTTTCCCTCTGCCCTTACAACCGCTACCCTTCAATCGCTTTCGACCACTTCTATCTCCTGATGGACCATGTAAATGAGTAATCTTACCCAGACGCATGGACAACATCACAGCCTGCATCCTGTGACGCCTGATTCAAAACTAACATGCTTACGGAGGTGACAGTAGAACTTTTGGTTTGGTCACCACGTTGATGCGGGCGTGGAGGGGCCCCATCCTTTACAAAAAGCGCTGGGCGCCACAACCGTAGCCGACTCGCTAGCGCCGGGTGAGGAGCTTGCCTTGCTTTCTGTTTTTTATATTATTGTGGTTGAGACGCTTGAAGAAGAAGAAGAATGACAGGCCGCGGCAAGGGAGGAAAGGGGCTCGGCAAGGGTGGCGCCAAGCGGCACCGCAAGGTGTTGCGCGACAACATCCAGGGCATCACGAAGCCCGCGATCCGCCGCCTGGCGCGCAGGGGCGGCGTGAAGCGCATCTCTGGTCTGATCTACGAGGAGACGCGCGGAGTGCTGAAGGTGTTCCTGGAGAACGTGATCCGCGACGCGGTGACGTACACTGAGCACGCCAAGCGCAAGACTGTGACGGCCATGGACGTGGTGTACGCCCTGAAGAGGCAGGGGCGCACCCTGTACGGTTTCGGCGGTTAGGCGGTGTGAGACCGAAGGAAGGAAGGAAAGAGAGATTGAAAAACGGCCCTTTTCAGGGCCACCACAGTGTTCGGAAGTTGAAAAGTGCGAAAGAGTCTGTGTTGCTGGTTTTTCTTTTCCTTTTTTAGTCTACTTGGCCTTTTAGTTTTGTTTGGAGTTTTTTTGACGTGGTGTGCGGTGCGGTTGGGAGGGAAGGAAGCGTGCCCTTGCGTTGTGTGAGCTCCCTCCTTCCTTCCTTCCTTCCTTCCCCTCCCTCTTTGCTTGTATGCTTCTTGTCGGTGGATGGGCTGTGTGTTGCGGCGCGGCTGAGTGCCGAGGGGTTATTTTTGAGGTGTGTTGTTGTGCGCCACGTGTGCTGGTTAATGGTCGCGAGACTGTGCGTGCGTGGAGTGGAGTGGAGGAGGTGGCCAAGTACGTGTGTACAAGATGGCGGCGCCTGTGTGTGTAAGAAGGAAAAAAAACCGTACACACAGAGAGAGAGAGAGAGAGAGAGAGAGAGAGAGAGAGAGAGAGAAGTGGTGCGACGAACGACTGGAATTCTGCTTTGGACGTAGGTTTTTTTTTTTTTTTTTTTTTTTTTTTTTTTTTTTTTTTTTTTTTTTTTTTTTAAAAAAAAAAAAAAACTTTATTCATCATTAATAATAATAATTATACAATATTAACCCACTTCCTTAATAGCATTAGTGGGTCGTAATATTAATACATTTATTATTGTTTCATGCAGCATGCTACAAAATATGATGTGCTACAGGTTACTACAACAACAATGGGCATTATACTAACTATCCCTACTACTTAAGAAACTATTACTATCACTAATTGCTAATTTCTACACCTGCAGCGTCACATGTGTGCCAGTAGAATATATAAACCTACTTTGCAAGCCTTGCTCTTCGGGCTAACCCCAAAGAGCTTGCCCCTGGCACTGGGCTGGCCAAGATGTTAACTCGCTGCAGTTCCATAACCTAACATAATATCCTATTCTAAGTCCTACTGAGCTAACTTATCCTAAGTCAAATCCGGTGCATCTCTAAGTCGGTGAGATTAACCCCTCCTCCCCCTAATCCTGCGCGCGGCGGATCCCAACTGTGATGTGAAGTCGGCCAGTCCGCGCGCTGGCGGTATGGGAAAAGGGATCTAGACAATATCGGTGTTCATTTTCACATTCTTAGTTAATCTCCCTCAGATATTCATTTAACACTTTCCGTGATACCTCGTTGGCCAGAGTATTAATCATCTGAAAAGTGTCTTCACGTCTGAGGAGTTGATACGTGTCATGGTTCGGTAGTCCGTCTCGAAGTGTAGTCGCTACATCATTGAAGAGAGGGCACTCGTAAATCACATGATCCGGAGTGCCTTCCGGCGCGCCACAGTCACACGCTGGCGTAGCCCTCTTCCCAAACCGACATAAGTATGTCGGGTAGGGTCCATGACCAGTGAGAAAATGGATCAGTCCCCGTGTTGGCTGAAAGTACTTCATTTCTAAGCGCTCCCTCACGTTCGGCAAGAACTGAAAGGTTCTGCGACCGGTTTCTTCTGTTTCCCAGGACCCCTGCCAAAGTTCTTCCCCCCTTCTTCTAATCCCCCTTTTGTCCTCTACCCTCACACCCATGATTTCTTCTATTTTCCCCTGGTTCCCTTTTTTTGCCCAATACCAGGCTGCTTGCTCCCTGATCTTAATGTCAAGTGGGCAGAGCCCCATTATGACTAATAGGGCCCCTCCTGGAGATGTTCTATCAGCGCCCACAGATCTTAGAACCATGCTTCTCTGAACCCTTCTCACTGCCATGGCGGGCACAACCCTCGTGAGTCTGTGCGCCCAGACCCCGGAGCCGTAACCCACTACTGAAGTTAGGATACTATTGTGATAAAGTTTAATGAGATGTGGAGGTAGGTGAAATCTTTTATGTCCTATGGAAATGAGGTTGTTTAATATTTGCAGAGCTTTTTGGGTTACAGTTTCAATGTGTTTTCCGAAGTTCCATTTCTCATCAATGATGACTCCTAGGTAACGTGTGTCTCGTCTTCGCAGTACCGGTGTGCCGTCAATTCTGACCGTAGGGTTCCTGATTAGTTGTCCTTTAAGTAGTAAGTATGTCGATTTGCTTGGTGATATGGTCATTTTCGTGGTGTGGCACCACTGTTGGAGTCTGTCTAACGCTCTCTCTATTTTAGGTTCTATGTCCTCTCGGCTACGGCCACCGACCATCAGGAGGAGGTCATCAGCGTAGGCTATCACCTCTAGCACATCCTCACTTCGTTGCAGGCTGTCTAGTAATGGCTCCATGTGGATGTCCCAAAAGAGCGGCCCTAGGACCGATCCTTGGGGACATCCTTTCGTGACAGCTTTCCCTACCCTTTCGCTAGGGGATGATAGCCAGACCTCCCGATCCTCACAATAGCTCCTCAGGCAGCCATATAGCGGCCCTGGACACTCCTTCTCCCGCAAGCAGGAGAAGAGCGAGGGCCACCACAGGTTGTCGAAGGCGCCACTGATGTCCACCATGATGCCCACCACGTATTTGTGCGGGGTTGAGCCACAGACCTCGGCCGCCAGGGCGATTGCATCAGATGCCGACCGCCCCGGCCTGAAACCGAATTGCCTACTGCTCATCCCGCACAATACTCTATGTGCTGCCAGTCTGTCAGCCAGCAGTTTTTCCAAGATTTTTCCAAACAAATCTAACAGGCAGATCGGCCTGTACGACTTTACTTCTGCAGGATCCTTGTCCGGTCCCTTCTTAATGATGACGACGTTCCCAGTTTTCCACCTTCTTGGGAACTGTTGTTGCCTCAGGCACTCATTATAGAGGTGGGTAAGCGGGGCAACCAGCTGGGGTGTCAGGAATTGCACCACCTCCGCCACAATGCCGTCTGGCCCAGGAGCTTTGCCTCTTTTAAGTTGCTTTATGTGGGTCGCCACCTCCTCTTCTGAGAAGGGGTAGACCGCCGTGTCATTATTATATATTTCACGGTCTTGTTCTCGCAATTGCCGTTGTCCCTCTGTCTCCCCATCCGCATTGTCATCAGGCAGCAGGGACCGGAGGAGGACCCCAGCAGTCTCCTGCCAGGACTCCGTCATCCTGTCCCCGTGCCTGACTGTAGATAGCTCCATAGGAGAGCGGATTTTCTCCCTGACTAATTTATAGGGGAGTCCCCATGGATCCAGAGCTAGCTGGCTGAGCACATAGTGTTCCCAGCTTCGCCTTCTGACTTCACGTAGTTCACTCTGGAACCTCTGTTTTGCCTCCCTGTACTGCAATTGCCACCTTTGTCTCTCCTGCCAGATGACACAGCGCTGGTAGTGCCTCCTTAGCCTCCTGACAGATTGGCGTAGATCTTCCAGTTCAGGCGACCACGGTGACGGAGAAGCCGCCATGGCCTTCCTCCTGATCGGTACAGCAGCCCTCACCGCCCTGGTTACTGCAGTTACTAGTTCATCTGCTCTGTTGTCTACGTTTATGTCTTGTTGTATGACATCTTCCGGTAATGGAGGAATGTCGCACTCCCTCGCCAGGCGTTCCCAGTCAGCTTTCCTGTAGTTGAATTGTATTTCCCATCCCATGGCCCAGCGGCACTCTCTCTCCCCTACTGTGAAAGTTATTAAGTTATGGTCGCTAGTGGTGGCGTTTCCTACTACTTTCCAATTTTGAATGATGTTTGTTACATTTGGTGTCACGAGAGTGACATCAATATTTGTACCCTGCCCTCCTCCTGCCGTGTAGGTAGGAGGATTACCAGGCCTGTTGGCCACCACGAGTTGCGACGCCATAATGTATTCTTCCACCTTTTCTCCATTTGCGTCTCTTGTGCCACTGAACCATAGGGGGGACTTGGCATTAATATCAGCTGTTATTACAATTTTCCTTCCCCGCAACGCCGTGGTCACCCTCATCAGGTGGTCTAGGTGTATTTCAATGTCATCTCCATACTGGAAATACATATTAATGATGGTGATGATTCCTGCTGGAGATTGGAGCTCCACGACGTTGCAATGGGGAGTTGTAAACTGAGAGAGTGTGGTTACTCTCACGAGTTTGTTTGTAATTATAATTGCTGCCCTTGGGTCTTCTCCTCTACTTATTACTTGCCATGTGGCGGCAACAAATGCGACTTTCCCAGCTTGGGAGTACGGCTCCTGCAGACAGAGCACATCCAATCTCCTCTCCTCCACCTCCCTTCGGAGTTCCTGCATCACAAGTCGACTATTATGAGTGTTTAGTTGTCCTATGTTTATTTTGGTCATTATGGAAAGTAGGTGTGTACTCGGTCATGTGGCCAGGTCTTAGTCCAGTCGAACGCAATTCGTCCGTTCGCCAAAACTGCCTGTTCGTAGATGTCATTTAGGTCGAATTTCTCGCCCCTTCTTTCAAACACCTTTCTTAACAAGTCTCGCAGGGCTCCAAAGTCAGTGGGGAGATTCACTGATTTTAGTTGAATTCTGTCCACAGCCTCCATCACCGAGAAGGTTATCTTTCGTCCCTCTTCGTGTCCTACACGAACCACATGTCTCAGGGCAGTGGTCAGGGTAGCCGGCTGCTCAAGTCTTGCTAGTTGCATGGTGTACTCCAAGTTGGGGTACACTCTTACAGGGTCCACAGGTGGTAGTCTGACTACTGGAGTACCCTGTGTGGGAGAACTTGTACTAGAGCTACTGGTTATCAAGTTTTCCTGTATCGGTTGAATGACTTTTTTCTGCTCCTTTCTGGAAACTGCCACAGCCACAGGATGCCCTTGCCGTTTCTGGTGTTCTGTCGGCTCTGCTCCCCGGCTTTCGGAGGAGGGAGCTGCAGCTATGGGGGGATCTGTCTGTACTGCCATATTTATCATATAGATCTCAGTCTGTGTGGCTCTATTTTCAGTTTTCTTGGTGCTCGTAAGCGACCTTAAGAACAACTTAAACTTGTTAGCCCTCATAGCATCCCTCCTCCTTTTGCTCGGGGACTTATGTTTCGGCATCCTGTTCAGTATGCCGGGCTCACCCATAATCAATCCTGGAAATCAGTCTTTGTTCAAGCATCCTGTATGTTGGGCAGTTTCGACCTGTGGCTCCGCATGATTTCTTGCCTCGGTTCCTGCATGGTATGCAGATTGCTGCTGCCTTGCAGTCTTTACGGTTGTGACCGTTCTCTCCACATTTTGTGCAGGCCGACTCCCTGGTGCACAGCCTGAGAATGTGGTCCAAGTCGCCACAGTTGTGGCAACGAGGTACCACGACATAGTCCCTAGTGTTGATGGCATGGAAGCCAACATATATTTTGCCCATTGTTGTAATGCTTTTCCACATCCGTGCTGTAACTTCAGCGACGTGATGTACCACATCTCGACCCCGTGGACCTGTCTTGAATCTGAGTTTAAAACAGTCTTTGAACTCTTCTTCACTCAGATGCTCAAAGTTTTGTTTCCTGATTGTGTCGCATAACTCTTCATTAGTCATAACTGTTGGAACGTCGTACAGAATCACGAGAGGGTTCCTTTTCCTTGGAGGCTCACACTTAATTACTGAATTTAATTTGTGGTTGTTCAATATTTTTTCTTTATCCTCTTCGGATGCGACTTCCACTATTACTGAATTCTTGCTGGGTTTGATTCTTTTGATCTTTATTTTCTCTTTTACAGGGTCCACAGTAGTCGTGAATAGCTCCTGGATTCTTTTGACACTTGTGTCTTGGCCCGGCAGGGTCCTCAAGAAAACTGCCGTATCTGGCCTCTTAGTCACTTTATCTATGGTGTCTCTAGTCGTTTTGGGCTTCGTGGGAGCTTGCGCTGCCACGGCAGCCCAGGTTTTAACTGGTTGTTTCCTCAATCTATTGTTTTCCTTCTCTAATTCTTCCACCCTTCCTTCCAACTTTGCGTGGGCAATGGCCCATGCAGCCAGTTCATTTTTAATTGTTGAGAGTCCTGCTTGACTTATCTTCCCGTTTTTAATGTTTTGCTCCATGAGCAACGTGATTCGTGCTAATCTCTGCGTCACAGTTTCGTTTTCGGCCTGTCCCGACTCATCCTGAGGAGAGGGATCAGGCGGCGCAAAAGAAGCCCGTTGAGGCGCACTCGAGTCACTCGTATCGGTTGTCGCCATGATTATACGAGTGATAAAAGAAAGATGGGAGCCCGTCTCTTGCCCCGGACCGGCTCCTCTGGCATGGGGGGGGACTTCTTGCAGCTCGCCCACCGACCTCGCCCCAAGGTCAAGGGCACTCCCGAGCTGCCGGGTTCAGCGCGCCGTCGCCAGCGCACTGGTCCCCATCGATGGCTCCGTCATCGGCGATTTCACGCGCCGCTCCTCGGCAACTGCACCCCGCACTCCGGAGAGGCGGATGCACCTCTCGCCCTTCGCCGCCTACTAGCCCGAGTTTCCACCTTACGGCCAAGGACCCACTCCTACTCAGGTGGCGGGCCGGTCCCCCAGACGTTCGGCGGTCTGGACCCAGTTAACCTGGCCCAGGCGATGTCACCACCTCCTGGGTTTGGCAGAACACGCCCCGGTTACCCAGGGGCGCGGCGAGGCACCCTTGCCGACTCGCGCCGCGATCCCACGCCGACAAACGAAGTCGCCGGCATGCAGAGCTCCTGTTGGTCTGGGCCCTGCGAACAGGAAGGGACAGATGTTCGTCCCTTGACACAGCTCCCCCTGTGCCACGCACCCTTCGCTTTCGCATCGGGTTGGGTCGCAGCTCTCCCTTTTGTCGCAAGGCAAAATGCCGAGCTTAACGTCTGGCACCACGGGAAGGCGGAAAGAGCCACTTGGGAAGGAGAGGTTGTAAGAGACACATCACTTCCCCTGTGAGGAGTGCCGCGGCACGCCCGTCTGGAAGCGATACGCCCCAGTGCGAGCCTCCGTGCCTTACGGCGCGCCGGCTACGGGCAGGCCCGCGCCGGACGCGCCGTCGAGCGACCGACCTCACGCCGCGTCTTGGACGTAGGTTTGTGTGGTGGCCCTGAAAAGGGCCGATTGTGTTTTGTTTTTGAGCCGAGGCGGCAAATGGCGCGCTGCGTGCCAAGGGAGCACGCGGCGGTTGCCGATTGCGCTGTCTCTCTTTTAGGCCTTCTTCTCGGTCTTCTTTGGCAGCAGGACGGCCTGGATGTTGGGCAGGACACCTCCCTGTGCGATGGTGACGCCCGACAAGAGCTTGTTGAGCTCCTCGTCGTTGCGTATGGCGAGCTGCAGGTGGCGCGGGATGATGCGCGTCTTCTTGTTGTCGCGGGCCGCGTTTCCGGCCAGCTCGAGCACCTCAGCCGCGAGGTACTCCATGACGGCGGCGAGGTAGACGGGCGCCCCGGCGCCGACGCGCTCGGCGTAGTTTCCCTTGCGCAGGAGGCGGTGGATTCTGCCGACCGGGAACTGGAGCCCAGCCCTGCTTGAGCGGGACTTTGACTTGCCCTTGACTTTGCCTCCCTTTCCGCGTCCGGACATGGCGATGGGCTAGTTTCGAAAGAAGCGAGAAAGAAAAGCACAACGCCCCAAACGGTGCGAGCCGCAGCGAGTCGAGCAGCGGAGTGCGTGCCGGCGCCGGCGGGGTGGGGGTCCTTTATGGGCTCGGGTGCGGCGGCCGGTTGCGCGCGCGCCCCATTGGTCGGCGGCCGCAGCAGGGCGAGCTGGTAAAGGTGCGGCGGCGGCGTGCGGCGGGTGCCACTGTGTGGGGAGACGCTGACTGGAGCGGAGCGCTTGACTGACTGACTGCGCGTGCCTGCCTGCCTGTTTGTTCGTGATGCCGCCCAAGACTAGCGGGAAAGCCGCCAAGAAGGCTGGCAAGGCGCAGAAGAACATTTCGAAGGGCGACAAGAAGAAGAAGCGCAAGAGGAAGGAGAGCTATGCCATCTACATCTACAAGGTGCTGAAGCAGGTGCACCCTGACACGGGCATCTCTTCGAAGGCGATGAGCATCATGAACAGCTTCGTGAACGACATTTTCGAGCGCATTGCGGCCGAGGCTTCTCGCCTGGCGCACTACAACAAGCGCTCGACCATCACGTCCCGCGAGATCCAGACCGCTGTGCGGCTCTTGCTGCCTGGCGAGCTGGCCAAGCACGCGGTGAGCGAGGGCACGAAGGCGGTGACCAAGTACACGAGCTCCAAGTAAGGAGGTGGCTCTTGGAAATGGGAGGCTCGTCCGCGGCGCGGCGAAGGAAAGAGAAAAAAAAAAACGGCCCTTTTCAGGGCCACCAAAATGCCTTTGCGGGAAGGGCGGAATTGTTGTTGTTGTGAGCGGGTGGACGGGCGGCACAGCTGTAGCTGTAGCTTGTGGTGTGGTGCGGCGCCGGCGCCTTTGGTTTTGGTGTGACGTTGGGGATACGCACTTTAGCCACAGCCGGGTCGTGGGCGTGGGTGTTTCGAGACGTGTTGGTGTTAGGGGGGCGGATCGCTGGAGTTGGCTTGTTTGATATATATTTTTGTTTTTGTCCCCTTTGTATGGTATGGCCGGAGGTGTGGAACGGAAAGCAAACCGCGACTGTCGGATGTCACACCGTTGGTGGCGAGGGTGAGAAACACGTTGCCGCCTACAGCTGCTTCTACGCCGAGCGGGTGCGTTAAGTTAGTTGGTTGGTTGGGCGACGTAAAAGTGGAGCGTGGAGGTGTGTGTGAACGTGAGGTGACACGCATTGTATTGCATTGTATTTGTACGCGCGAGGTGAGTTAGGAGACCACGCGCCACGACGTACGGTGCCCTCTTTCGACCTGACGTCTGACGTCTGGTTTTTGTTTGTGGAGGCGGTGTCGTCATTCTGGATGTACGTGTATTTTCCGCTCAGTTGAGTGAGGTGACGCGAGACGACGGCGTCGGTGGTGTTTTTGTTTTGTTGTTGGCGCCCCGGGGATGAAGAGGGGCACCCGACGGTAACGAGAGGTTGCACTTTGTGATCGGTCGAATGTCCGGGGAGCGAGGAATAGGGTGGGGGGTTGAAAAGAAACGCCAGTGTAGGGCAACGGGACGGTGAACGTTCCCGTGGTGTCGGAGGTGTGCAGTGGGGGGGAGGAAAAAAAAAAAAAAAAAAAAGCGCGTAACGGCGCGGCTGCCGTGGTGGAAACGTTCTCTCCAACTGTGGTGGTGTCCCCTGTGTGTTTTGTTGTTCTCTATATCGTGTGTCCCCTCGCACAAGACGCTCTCTGGGCGGGTTTGATTCATTCATTTTTGCATTGTCACGTAGCGTAGAATGGTGGAATGCGCAAGAGTTGAGTGAGACTGGCGACGGTATATGGTCTGAGCAGCGTCAGCTGCACTGCACACTCCCCGGAAAAGAATCTTGGATGCCGTGCTAACTGAAATTTGGTGGACGGGGTTCTCAAGGCCTGTTTTCCTATTTTGTTGTCTGTCTGTAGTTAAGATGGTGAAATGACGTCGAAGAAGCAGTATTGTGCTCACAGAAACGGAAACAAACTGTTATGGAAATGCCCTAGTTTGATGAAAGGAAATGTGTGTTGAATATACAGGATGGTAAAGACCAAGTGCGTTGAAAGAAACGTTGTGAAGGAACGAACGTTCCCTGAATTGGTTTCTTTTTGTTCCCGAGTTGTGTACAATGGACGACGGTTGTGCCATATCGCAGCATTGCATCATCCCCAGGTTTTATTTCAATTGAGCGATAAAAAAAGGAAAAAGAGAAGAACAAGAACACTATCGAAATGGTCTATGGTGTGTGACCCACAATTGTTGTCTTTAAATCACTTACCCAACCATGTCGTAAAAATATTTATTTATTTTTTTTTTTTTTTTTACAGTGGCTGCCCAATGACCTAGATGTAACAGAGAGAGAGAGAAACACATGGCGTGTCAGATGTTTGTTTTCTTTTCCCCCCCGTCAAGTGGCAAATGCGAACACCGTCAGCTGTAATTGACGATCGACACTAGTATGGCGCGAAAAGGGGGTGCGACCTGTGCAGTTGTGGGTGAAACTTTGGGTGATGGGCTGTCATGCGGCATCGCGTGCGTTCATTACCCCTCGGCGGCGGCGGCGGCGCCGCAGCTCCGTCCAGCTCGCGCTCTCGGAAACAACCCTCTCGTAATGCCGCGTCTCCTCCGTCACTGCAATTTTCAAAGGGAAACCTGTGTGGCCGGTGGGGGTGTGTCAACCGTTGGGCTCAAGCTCCGCCGACAAAAAGTGTTGAGTGTATCCAGTGTGAGAGAGGTTGACGCTTTTCGTGGTGTGTGTGTGGCAATGTTTTGAAAAGTTTGCAACGTACGTTAAGAAGTGTTGACGCTGAAACTTGCGGGCTGTGTGGCCCTGGTGGTTGGCTGGCTGGAGACGCGGGCGTGTCCAGTCGGTCGGTTGTTGTGGCTGAAAGGTACGTATACGGTTCCGCCGTCCCGTCGGAACTGCGTCTGTCTGGAAGGTATGACGTGACGTGCAGTTTTTATTAGGTCAGCCTTGTTGTGTATTGTTCCATTTGTTGCTCACTCGTCACCCGTATTTGGTGTGGCGATGTATGTGGACGTACTGCTGGATCAGTGTCAGGGTTTCCGTGGGAGGTGTTGGTTGGGTTGGATTTGCCTGACACGGCTGAGTCCGCAATTGGCCTGCCGTTCGTTGATGTGATATGTGGGTTCTGAGGAAGAATGTGTACGAGATAGTTGCCCTGCCCTGCCCTGCCCTTTCTTTCGCGTTCGTGTGTGCCCCCCTTGTTGTGTAGTGTGGGTTGAACATGGTTCTTTACCGAGTGGGGGGGGGGGGGGAATGGGATGGACGGATCCGTTGCTGTTGCTGTCACCGTCAAGACAACGCACGCACCCCTGTCCTACGAGAAGGTGTGTCAACCGGGGTTTCGGCAGTCGTGTGTGTAGGGGACGGGGAGAAGCAAAGTGGAGAGTGCGGCACGGGCAGAGAGTGGAATTGGGGCGCGTTGATGTTGGGAAACATCCCCCAAGGGTTGCGGGATGATGTGGCGGTGAGAGCGGGGGGCGGGGGAGAAAAGAAAAGCGAAAAAGAACTAAGGAAGAGGAGGAGGCGTGCGTGTGCGCAGTGGCGGGGCCCCAAAGACCTGTCGTGTGGTGTCGGCCGAACGCGAACGCGTGTGCGGGGCAGCGTCGGCACGGAGAGAGAGAGAGAGAGAGAGAGAGAGAGAGAGAGAGCGAGCTGGTCTGATGGGTATTTTTTTACCCCCTGTACTCGAAGGACCGGATCTGTCCTTGATCCCTGCCTTCTGTCTGATTATGTTGGGTAACAAAATGATGGGATGATAGGGTCTCTTGGGTGTGTGTAGATGTTTGTTGTTTGAGTGAGTGTTATGGTGTTTGTATTTTATTTTTGTTTATCATGGTATGTTGTAGTTTGTGGTGTTTTGTCGTGATGGGAAATGTCGTTCTTGGGTCGGGTGGATTTTGTCCCAGATTTCTGATGAGTGGGTGGTTCGAATCCGTGGTTTGGTGGGAAAAAAAAAAAAAAAAAAAAAAAAAAAAACTTTATGGATTTTTCTTTGGATGATTTCCGGGATTTTGAGTATGTTATGGTTTGTGTATATGTCTCGGTTTGTCTGGTACCGGCCGGCATCAGCAGCAATTCTGAAGTATTTGTTGTGCACCCTTTTTTTTTACTCTTGTTATGTTGGTGTCTGCGGCCATTGACCAGATTTTCAGAGCCGTAAGTGATGGCTGGTTCCTATGACGGTTTTGAAGATTTTCTTTTTGGCGCGCATATTTATTCTGTTTCCTTTGATGATTGGGTACAGTCTGAATATTGCTGCTGCAGCCTTGTTACAAACGTGTGTAACATGGTCTCTAAATGTCAACCTCTTGTCCAGCTTGATGCCTAGATACTTTATTGTGCCTGACCATGGAAGATTGTTATTTCTGAGGCGTATATGCAGGTTAGGAGGTATTCTTTTTGAATGTGAATCGTATTGTATTGCTTGGGTTTTCTCCGCGTTTATTGTTTTTTTTGGTTAGCCCATTTCTGGATGGATTGTAGGTGTTGCTCTATTTTTGTGACTCTATATTGCAGGTTAGAACTGCTGCGGTAGACTGCAGTGTCGTCTGCAAATAGTGACAAGTGTCCTCCCAGCTGTTTGTTTGTGTATATTGAGTAGAGAATGGGCCCCAGCACTGAGCCTTGCGGGACTCCAGCCTCTATGGATCTAGTGTTACTTGCCGCTCCTGGTACATGGACATAGAATGCTCTGTTGCGGAGAAAAGAAGCAATAATGTGGATGGGGCAGTTGTACTGGTGGAGCTTGTAGATAAGGCGTTATCCGAATGCTTTTCCAATGTCAAGCAGGACTGCTCCAGTACTGTGTCTAATGTTTCTGGCCTGACATATGTGCTCGACTAGTCTGGTCACCTGGTGGGTGGTGCTGTGTTCTTCGCGGAATCGGAATTGTTGTGGGATGATTATGTTGTTATCCTTTAAGAATTGAATTTCTTCAGTTCAGTTTGAATGAGCTTTCCGAGGACCTTTCCAAGGAAGTTGGCCTATAGTTTTGCGGAAATAATAAGTCCTTGTTTGGCTTTGGTAATGTGATGACTCGGGCCTGTTTCCAAGTAGTTTAGTCTGAAGCAAGCATTATATATTGATGTTAGATAGATAATTGATAGTTGCTGGAGGTAGGTGATGTAGTAGTTGCGGTTTGATGGAATCTGGGCCTGATGCCTTCTTAGGATGTGTGTATGTTTGTGATGTGATAAGATACGGGGTTTCTGCGTTTATTGGATTGTGAAAGATGTTCTGATCGGGGCACTTAGGATGCGGTTTTACCCTTCTGAGTACCATTTCCTGGTGGTCATCAGTTTCGTCATCTACCGCTTCTGGTGCTTGGAATTGCCTTTCTAGTGAATCCGCCAGTGCTTCAGCTCGGTCTGTGGGGTCGTTCCTTCCCCATGTAGATGTAGATGTAGATGTTTCGTGTTTAGTTTACGAGTTTTAAGAAATTTCCAGAATTTTTCCTGGTCCCTTTCTGCTTCTCGTAACGTTTCCTCCCACGCCTCGCTACGGTGGTTTTCGGAGCTCTCTTTTTGATCCTCCCGGCCAATTGCTCTGATTTTCGTCGGTCGGCTGGGTCCCTGTAGTTTCTGGCGCGCGCGGGCTGCGGTTGGCGCCTTTGGTGGCAACGGCCGGGGCAAGCAGCGGTGTGTGGTGTGGTGCGGGGCGGGCAGGGGCAGGGGCAGGGGCAGGGGCAGGGGCAGGGGCAGTGGCAGTGGTGGTTGACGGATGGCCTGGGGGCCGAAAAACGGGCCGGCCGGCGGACGGCGGACGGATGTTGAGAGAGGCGGCGCGCACGCGTCTCGCGCGGACACAGGCGCCACAGCGTTGATTGGAAGGAGGTGCGGTGCGGGGATGGGCCCAGGAAAAAAGACGGTCGTGGCCCCTGTCTTGGGTGCGTGTCGACGTCAGCACCGTCGGTGTGGTGTGGTGTGGTGTGGTGTGGGCAGGGAGGGGGGGAAAAGCGGGCTGCGGGCTGCGGGCTGCGGGCTGCGGGCTGCGGAGGGAATGGTGGTGGGGAGTAGGCACACATGTGGGCGGGCGCAAAATCGGCCGGTGCCCGTAAACCGCGGCGGGATATTGGGTGGAAAAGAGGGAAATTGTAGAAAGGAAAACAAGCGGAGGGGGCGAATGTGGTGGGGTGGGGGGACGGGCGGGGGCGAGGCGACAGCTTGCTTTTTCTTTTTCATTTTATTCTGTTGTAGTGTTTTTGTTTTTTTGTTTTTTTTGCGTGTGTGTGGCCTTGGAGAGGCTGGTCTTGTCTGGCTTACGCTTTGGGTGCGTGTGTTGGTACTTTTTCGTTTTTTCTTGTTCTGCAGAGCAGGGGCGGGGCGGTGGGAACGGCTGGCTGGCTGGCTGTGCCCAGAGGAGGAGGAGACGCTGGCGGCGGGCCCGGCTCCTGGGGCTGCTGTTGCATGCGCTGTGCAAAGAAAGGAAGAGTGGGTTTGTTTGGCTGGTGAAGTGCATTATTTAAGTGTGGGCTTGCCGGCCTGGCTCCGATGCGCAGGTAGATAGATGCCGGCGGCGACCGCAGGCAGGCAGGCGCGTTGTGTGTACAGAGGGACGAGCCATGTGTTTTGCAAGCAGGACGTGGCGTGCCGAGTGGAGAGGAGGCGGCGGCTCGGCTCGGTTCGGCCCGGCCCGGTCCGGCGGTGCCGCGCTGTTGTCGCGGACGTGAGCGCCCCCTGGCGGGCGGGTGGTTGGCGGCGGCGTGGTGGACGCGTGTGGCAGTTGTGTGCACGGGTTGCTTGGGCGAGTGAGCAGTGGCTGGCGGTGTTGGCGCGTCGTCGGGGAGGTACGTGTTGCGGCCGCGTCTGCTGCGCGCTGCGTCGTTGTGTCGACTGTGTGTGGGCGTGGGCACGTGTGCTCTGCCGAGGGCGTCGTAAAAAAGTGGGTCGCGGTGTGCGTGCGTAGCCCGTGATGATGTATTGTGCGTCGCGTCGTTGTGTGCGAAACGGATGCCGAGAGGTGTGTGGTAAGTGCGAAGCGCGAATGTGCGGCGTTTGGCGGTTTCGGTGTGTTTTCTGTTTTTGCGGCGTGAGAGTGGGGCTGGCTGGCTGGCTGGCTGTTGTTGGTTGCCTTGTGTGTGTAGGTTGATGGCGCGACGCGGAGGGGACGCCGTTTGCTGCGTGCCTTGCCTCGCGTGTGTTGGCGCGCCGTGCATGTGTTTGGGTCGCTGGGGCGGTGTTTTTGTTTGTATTTGGATTTTCATTTTTTGGCGTGTTGTGTCGTGTATGGCAAGGGCGAGAGGAGTAGTGCGGTAGTGGTAGTGCAGTAGTGTCGTTGCGGCACGGGCGTCTGGTGGGGCTGTGCGTCGTGGCGGGGAAGGTGTGTAGGTTGCGGCGATGCGGCGAGCCCAGCCCGTCGTTTGACGGTGTGCCGGGTGAGTTGCGCTGCGAATCGAGTGTGGCGGGAAGGGGAGCTGCGTGGCGCCTGCGTCCGTTGGCAGCAGGGGCTGTGCTTTTGAGAGTTTGTTTGATTTCGGGACGACGACGACGACGACGACGACGACTGGTTGGTTGGTTGGTTGGGTGGGGTGGCGTGCGCGTTTGTCGTACTGGGCGAGTCGATTGCCTGCCGGCTGGCGAAAGGTGCGCCGCCGCCCGTCTCGCGCTCTGTGTTTTTTTTTTTTTTTTTTTCTCTCTGTGTGTGTCGGCTGCGTTTTGTTTGCGGTGCGCGCGAAAACGGTGGTGCCGAAAGTGTGCCGGCGTGGCGTTGCGACCGCGACGAGCCGCGGGCGCGCCATTTGGCTGGTGTTGCGTGAAGAGCGGCTGTGTACGGGTAGTGGCTGTAGCCGTACGTGTACGTGCATCCGGCCCGGCCGCCAGCCCAGCCCAGCCCAGCCCAGCCCAGCCCAGCCGAGTCGGGTGAGCGGAGGCCGACACGTGGTGGTGCTCTGTGCTCTCTCGGCTCGGGGGGGTTTGTGTGTGTGCGTGTCTCGTTCGCTCTCCGGAATCTGCTTGTTCTGCTGATCCCCGCCTGTCGGCGTCGTTTATTTTTACTTATTTATTTTTTACCTGTTGTTTGTTTTTCGACGTCGTCTTGCAGTTTTGTCCTTTGCGGCGTGCCGACGACCCGCCGCGCGACCTTATGAAACCCCAAAGCGTGGCGTGGCGTGGCCGAGCCGCAGCAGCTAAGGGGGTGCGGCCGCCTCGACGCCTTAACCTCTCCTAAACTTCTTTAAGCCCCTTAACGCAGCCACCTAAACTAACGTAACCTAACCTAACCTAAGCTCTTAGGCCAACCCCCAAGTCGCCTTAACCTAACGTACGTGACCGCAACCTTAGCTTAACGCCTACGTTAAGACGTGACGTCACGTCAACGCTTAACCTAACCCTGACGCCTTCTTAGCCTAACCTGACGTAACCTAAGGTAAGGTAACCGTTGAAAGAAAGAAACCACCTTTGTTTTGACGTTGAGGCGTGTAAGGTCGGCTGTGAGGGCAGATTCGGTGTGTCTGTAGTTGGGGCTGGCTGGTAATTTATTTTGTTTGTTTGTTTATCGTTGTTTTGTTTTCGCCTGTGGCGGGGGGGTTGGCGCTCCGTCGGCCGGTGCCATGTTGCGCAGGCGGCGATCGTAAAAAAGTAAAAAAAAAAAAGAAAAAAGAAAAGAAAAATGTGTTGGAAGGGCTGTGGGTGTTGGCGGGCGAGGCGAGAGGAGGAGGACGGCCCGCGGCCGTGGCCCGACGGCTGCGGGCCGATCGGGAAAACGGCGGAAGGCGATGGGGCGGCGGAGGTGCGTTTGTGCACGGCCGTCATCGCCGCACGACTCGGCTCGTGTGGCTGTGGCGCCGGCCGCGGTGGCCGGGCTGCCGCGGCGACGGTGCGGGAGTTTTGACGAAGGTTTGGCCATTGTGGCGGGTCGTCGGCTGGGGCTGTGGGGGCGGCATTTGGGCGGGGGCGGCGATTCTCGGCGGGCCGACCCAGGCTGTGGCGCGCGGTGGCTGCAGTTTGGCCGTGGTTTGCGGCGCCGCCGCGGCGACTGGTTGGCGACCGTGGTGTCGGTGTGTGTAGCCCCATCCTCGGTGGTTTGAATGGCGCGGGTGGTTGCGGCGCAGGTTGGGGGCTGCTCCGCGCAGGCTGTCGGACGTTGGGCGGTAGCAAGCGCGGGAGGCGCGGCGCGGCGGCGCGGCGGCGCGCCGAGTGGCGGCCGCTCTCTCGGCCGTCCGCGCCCGCCCGCGACACTGGCTGGGCCAGGCGCGTGCGCGGCTATTCTCTGCTGCGCGCCCCTCGCTGTTGTGCGTCGTCGAAGGAGAGAAGGAAGCGAAACCAAGGGGAAAAAAGAAAAGAGAACAAGCAAAAGATGGCAGACCAGGCGGCTACGAACGAGACTGCCGCGGCACCCGCCGCCACCGGCACTACGAAGAAGGCCAAGTCTGCGTCGTCTGCGAAGAAGCCGCGCGCCAAGCCTGCGCACCCGCGCACCTCTGAGATGGTGACGGCCGCCATCAAGAGTCTGAAGGAGCGCGGCGGGTCGTCGCTGCAGGCGATCAAGAAGTACATTGCCGCGCACTACAAGCTGGACGCGGAGAAGCTGGCGCCCTTTATCAAGAAGTACCTCAAGTCGGCCGTCGTGGCTGGCGAGCTGGTGCAGACGAAGGGGAAGGGCGCGTCGGGCTCTTTCAAGCTTGCCGGCGCCGGCGGCGGGGCGGCCGAGGGCGGCAAGGCTCGTGGTGGCGGCGGTGGTGCGAAGAAGAAGCGCGCCGCTCCGGCCAGCAAGGAGAAGAAGGGGGCCCGTGCGGCCGGCGCAAAGAAGGCTGGCGGCGTGAAGGCGGCGACCGGTCGGAAGGCGGGCGCCGCCAAGAAGGCGTCTGCGGCGTCGGCCGCTCCCGCGGGTGCGAAGAAGGCGGCTGCGGCCAAGCCGGCCAAGGCCAAGTCGCCGTCGAAGGCGAAGAAGGCCGCCAAGGTTCCGACGAAGAAGCCGAAGGCGCCGCGCCCGAAGAAGGCGACGGCGACGCCGTCTAAGGCGAAGGCTTCGCCCAAGAAGAAGAAGTAAAAAGGGCAGGGAAGGGTTGGCGGTTGACACCGTCGCCTGGTGGCCGGCGCGCAACCAGAGGCTGTCGCGCGGTCCCGGACAAAAACAAAAACGGCCCTTCTCAGGGCCATCAAAGCACGTCGGGAAGGTGTTGATTGTCGTGTCGTGTCGTGGTCGGTCGGTTGCCTTGTTGTCTGTCTGTCTTGCTTGCTGGCGTTTGTTTGTTTCATGTGTGGATGGTGGTTGGATTGTGGGGTCGTTGGCGGGCGTGGGCGGCGGCGCGCGGCTGGTGTTACACAAAGTGTATTTTACTTTTACCTATTTATTTTGCGCCGCGTTTGTTTGTTTGTTTGTTTGTCTTGGTGGTGGTTTTGGAATAGTCTTTTTTGTTTTGCTTTGCTTTGCTTTGCTTTCCGGGCGTCACGTTTTGTGCCGTGGCCTGTGTGGGTGGCGCTATTGACGCTTGCGACTTGGTTCGGCCGGTGCGGTGCTTTTTTTTTTTTTTTTGGAAACGGCGGCGCCGGGCCGGGCCGGGGGTGGGACGACTGGACTGGAGAGTGAGTGGGGAACTAGTCGTTGCGACCGACAAAGTTTTGCTCGCGACGGAGAGACGTTAGTGGCCCTGAAAAGGGCCGTTTTGTTTGTTTGGCGGTGTGCGGGTTTAGGCGCGCTCGCCGCGGATGCGGCGCGCGAGCTGGATGTCCTTGGGCATGATGGTGACTCGCTTGGCGTGGATTGCGCACAGGTTGGTGTCTTCGAAGAGGCCGACGAGGTAGGCCTCGCTGGCCTCTTGCAGGGCCATGACTGCGGAGCTCTGGAAGCGCAGGTCGGTCTTGAAGTCCTGGGCGATCTCGCGCACTAGGCGCTGGAATGGCAGCTTGCGGATGAGCAGCTCTGTGCTCTTCTGGTAGCGCCTGATTTCTCGCAGGGCGACGGTGCCCGGCCTGTAGCGGTGGGGCTTCTTGACGCCGCCGGTGGCGGGCGCGCTCTTCCTCGCCGCCTTGGTGGCGAGCTGTTTGCGCGGCGCCTTTCCGCCGGTGGACTTGCGGGCCGTTTGCTTTGTCCGGGCCATGGCTACTGCGGATGCGGATGCGGCGTGGAGGATATGCGTGCGCGACGGCGTCCGGTGCTGCCTTGACAACGGGCCCGCGCGCCCCGGGTGCTGCGCTTATATGCCCTCGGTGCGCGGTGGTGGGGGGAGGGGAGGGCGGGCCGCGGGGCCCCAGAGTCTATATAGGGGGGCGGCGCGCGCGCTGGGCGCCACAACCGTAGCCGACTCGCTAGCGCCGGGTGAGGAGCTTGCCTTGCTTTCTGTTTTTTATATTATTGTGGTTGAGACGCTTGAAGAAGAAGAAGAATGACAGGCCGCGGCAAGGGAGGAAAGGGGCTCGGCAAGGGTGGCGCCAAGCGGCACCGCAAGGTGTTGCGCGACAACATCCAGGGCATCACGAAGCCCGCGATCCGCCGCCTGGCGCGCAGGGGCGGCGTGAAGCGCATCTCTGGTCTGATCTACGAGGAGACGCGCGGAGTGCTGAAGGTGTTCCTGGAGAACGTGATCCGCGACGCGGTGACGTACACTGAGCACGCCAAGCGCAAGACTGTGACGGCCATGGACGTGGTGTACGCCCTGAAGAGGCAGGGGCGCACCCTGTACGGTTTCGGCGGTTAGGCGGTGTGAGACCGAAGGAAGGAAGGAAAGAGAGATTGAAAAACGGCCCTTTTCAGGGCCACCACAGTGTTCGGAAGTTGAAAAGTGCGAAAGAGTCTGTGTTGCTGGTTTTTCTTTTCCTTTTTTAGTCTACTTGGCCTTTTAGTTTTGTTTGGAGTTTTTTTGACGTGGTGTGCGGTGCGGTTGGGAGGGAAGGAAGCGTGCCCTTGCGTTGTGTGAGCTCCCTCCTTCCTTCCTTCCTTCCTTCCTTCCCCTCCCTCTTTGCTTGTATGCTTCTTGTCGGTGGATGGGCTGTGTGTTGCGGCGCGGCTGAGTGCCGAGGGGTTATTTTTGAGGTGTGTTGTTGTGCGCCACGTGTGCTGGTTAATGGTCGCGAGACTGTGCGTGCGTGGAGTGGAGTGGAGGAGGTGGCCAAGTACGTGTGTACAAGATGGCGGCGCCTGTGTGTGTAAGAAGGAAAAAAAACCGTACACACAGAGAGAGAGAGAGAGAGAGAGAGAGAGAAGTGGTGCGACGAACGACTGGAATTCTGCTTTGGACGTAGGTTTGTGTGGTGGCCCTGAAAAGGGCCGATTGTGTTTTGTTTTTGAGCCGAGGCGGCAAATGGCGCGCTGCGTGCCAAGGGAGCACGCGGCGGTTGCCGATTGCGCTGTCTCTCTTTTAGGCCTTCTTCTCGGTCTTCTTTGGCAGCAGGACGGCCTGGATGTTGGGCAGGACACCTCCCTGTGCGATGGTGACGCCCGACAAGAGCTTGTTGAGCTCCTCGTCGTTGCGTATGGCGAGCTGCAGGTGGCGCGGGATGATGCGCGTCTTCTTGTTGTCGCGGGCCGCGTTTCCGGCCAGCTCGAGCACCTCAGCCGCGAGGTACTCCATGACGGCGGCGAGGTAGACGGGCGCCCCGGCGCCGACGCGCTCGGCGTAGTTTCCCTTGCGCAGGAGGCGGTGGATTCTGCCGACCGGGAACTGGAGCCCAGCCCTGCTTGAGCGGGACTTTGACTTGCCCTTGACTTTGCCTCCCTTTCCGCGTCCGGACATGGCGATGGGCTAGTTTCGAAAGAAGCGAGAAAGAAAAGCACAACGCCCCAAACGGTGCGAGCCGCAGCGAGTCGAGCAGCGGAGTGCGTGCCGGCGCCGCTGACGCTGACGCTGACGCTGTAAAGACGAGCCGATCCTTGGCTCGAGAATGGTGCAGTCTAGACAGATTTGTCATTCCTGCGGTTCCTGTGGAAGAGAGAAGAAAAATATATTAACACACTTGTTGATTTTTCCATGCTGGTGTGACCTGTAAGAGAAAAAGTAACACACTCTGCTGGGGGATTAGTAAAAACTTAATCCCTCAGCAGGTCAGGCCAGCGCGTGCTTGGCCTGTGATGTGGTTGTTGGCCCAGTCCACGGATGAGCCGGTTACGGGAGTGTTCTGTCCTCTCGTAGAATTTCCTGGCGATGGCGCGGAACCTTTCTCGAAGAGGCAGGATTCCGGTGTCCTCGTGGAGTTGGCGCGTCGAAAAGCGCCTTGGAAGATGCATAGCAGTCTTCAGGGCGCGGTTCTGTATCCGTTGCAGAGTCACAATGTGAGCATCTGCGGCTTTCCCCCAGACCACGGCCGCATACTCTAACAGTGGGCGAACCAATGCTAGGTAAAGCGTGATGCCGTGTTGCGGTGGCAAAGTTGACTGCGGGTTTAGCAGTGGATACAGGGCGCGGAGGCGTCCAACTGCTCTCCCTTTCACATCACGGATGTGATGCTTCCAGGTGAGCCTGCGGTCTAGGGTAACCCCTAGGTATTTTGCCGTCCCACTCCATGGGATGGGTTCTCCCAGGATTTCGAGCGGCGTAAGCCCTGGCGGCAGAAGTCTTCGAGTGAAGACGACTGCCTGGCTCTTTGTGGCGTTGAATTTCAACCGCCACTTTGTTGCCCATGAGCCCAAGGCGTCACACCCGCGTTGGAGGCGGTTTCTCAGCACCTGGGCATTCATGCTGCGCGTGAACAGGGCTGTATCATCAGCATACAGCGCCAGTTCGACTCCTGCCACTTTCGGCGCGTCTGCAGTGTACAGGGAGTACAGCGAGGGGCCGAGAACCGACCCCTGCGGCACTCCTGCACGTATCTGCCGGTCTGTGGACGTACCGTCGTCAGCCCTCACGTGGAAGGTCCGTTCGGACAGGTACGACCGCAGCAACGTCATGTGAGACGTCGGTATCCCTTGCTCAAAGAGTTTGAACTCGAGACCGTCGTGCCACACCGAGTCAAACGCTCGGGAGACGTCGAGGAACACTGCGCCAAGGAATTCCCTTGTCTCCAGTGCCCTCATGGCCGGTTCTACCACCCGCAACAGCTGGTGGGAAGTGGCATGCTCTTCTCGGAATCCGAACTGCTCGTCCGGGATGATGCCCTCCTGGGTGACGTGTCGCATCAGTCTTCTCGCGTACAGCCTCTCGAAAACTTTCGAGAGGGACGGGAGTAGGCTGATGGGTCGGTAGCTCGATGCCTGGCGTGGGTCCTTGCCAGATTTCAGGATGGCCACGACCTCCGCGTGTTTCCACGCAGAGGGGTAGTCACCCGATCGGAGAATCTCGTTGAAAACATCGGCAAGTTGCCGGTGTAGGCCCGGTGGAAGGTTCTTCAGCAGGAGGTTTGTGACGCCGTCGCTGCCTCCGGCCTTCTTGGGGTTCAGCGAGCGAAGTTGCACCGCAACTTCCTCCTCCGTTATCGGCTCGATAACGTCGCCTTCCTCCCTTGCGCCGCGGAAGGTTGGCAGTTGCTCGTGGACTCGCCGCATGTGGTCGTCGTCGATGACGTCGGCCACCGGTGTAAAGTTGGCTGCAAAGGCGTCAGCCAGGACGCTGGCTTTCGCGTCGGGGTCGCTGGCGAAGTCGTTCCCGACCTGTAAAGGCGGTATTCGCTGTCGCCGGCGTAGGAAGGACTTTACCACCCTCCATGCACTGCCATCCTCAGGATTGAGGGTAGACACAAGGTCTTCCCATTCCTGGTTCCGGTGATGCTCGACTGCTGCCTTGATTTCCCGTCTCATGCGGTTTAATCGGCGCTTCGTGTCTGGTAGGCGAGTGAGCTGCCATTCACGAAACAGTCGGTTCTTCTCAGTGATCGCGTCCAATATAGGGCGCGGTAGCTGTCGCGAGAAGTCTCGTGTTCCCTGGCGACGTCTCGGCGTGGCTTCCTCAGCTGCTCGGAGTATTCTTCGGGTGAAGAATGCTAGGGCGGCGTCTGCCCCTACCACGGTGGGGTTTGGCGCGTCCTCGAGCAGTTCGAGCGCTTTCATCCGAAAGCGCTCGGCGTCGAGCCTGCGATAGCTCGGACGGCTGTCTGGAAGAGAAGTTCCGGCCACGTCGAGGCCAAAGATGACTGGTACGTGGTCGGAGGAGAGAGCGTTCCGCGTCTCAGCGGTCGCGAAGTGCCCGATGCCCTTCAGAAGGGCAATGTCGAGCACGTCGGGCTGTCCCCGTGCAGGGAAGATCGTGGGGTCAAACGGCCCCACGGTGATCGCGCCGTTGCGGTGAACAACGCGGGAGAGGCGGCGCCCGCTGCGGCTAACAGTTCGCGAGTTCCATTCGGTGTGTTTCGCATTGAAATCCCCGGCAATGAAAACTCGCCCCTCCAGCGACAGCAGGACGTCGAAGTCGGCTTCGTCTAGCGGTCTGCTAGGCTGCCGATAGACCGACACGAAAAGGATCTTTCCGGCGGTGGTGTTGACGGCCACTCCCGTGGCTTCCAGCGCGTTGAGCGCCGGCAGTTGAACTCGGTGGTGGCGCAGTGACTTCTTCACGTAGATGGCAGTGCCGCCCCCATGGGTGGCTCTGTCATCTCGGTAGCAGCAAAAGTTTGCTGCTCGCACGTCGACCCCGGGTTTGAGGAAGGTCTCCTGCACAAGGCAGATGTCGACCGCCTCGTCCCGTAGGAATTGGCGAAACTCGCCCTGCTGAGGGTGGAGACCCCGAGCGTTAAACGTGCAGATGGTTAACCCATAAACATGGTCGTTATCCATATTAGGGCTGGCTTCTCCCGACGGTGGCCTGGAGGGCCGCCGTCACTGCTCCCACGAGCACCGGTAGCTGAGTCATCAGCTGGTTGAGCGACTGCAGAAGCGCGGCCAGCTCGGTGGAGTCATCCTTCACTGTTTCGGGAAGGTTCGACTCCATCGCGACGTTTCCCGTAGTCGGCAGCGGAGCGGCGTGCTGAGAACGCCCTGCGCGGGCGGCAACCATCCTAGCAGCCGCGGGCGCCGGCAAGCCGACACCCCCGACCGCAGGCGGCGCCGCCGGCGAGGGCAGCTGCGACGGCTGCGGTGCCGGTGCGGCCCCCCCCGCGAGCGGCCCAGGCCGCTCGGAGGGGGCGGCCGGCTTCCCCTTAGCTGCATCCGCAAAGCTGCGACCCGGGTTTACGCGGCTGGCGCGCTTCCCACGCTTGAAGGCGACGCACCCTCGGTAGCACGCGACGTGGTCCCCGCCGCAATTGCAGCACGTCGGCTGGTCTTCCTTCTTCTTGGGGCAGTCCCGCGACTGGTGTTGCCCTCCACATTTGCAGCAGCGCTCCGGCATCCTGCAAAATTTGGACACATGGTCCATGCGTTGGCAGTTGAAGCACTGGGCTCGCCTGCCTTTCGCCCGGAGTGGTTCGACTTTTACGTCGAAGTCGGCAATGCTGTCAACCTGAAAAATTTTCCGGTTGTCAACGTTGTCCACCAGAACCACTAGGAACAAGGGCATGTCCCTGTGGGTCCTGGGTGACTTCATCAAGCCGATGTGGCGGGTCTGGAAGCCGATCTCTTCCAGCTGCTGCTGTAGGAACTCCGGTTCCATCTTCATAGGCAGATGGCGAATAACTGCCTTCAGCTGCTTCAGCTGATCGGTGCTCTGCGTAAAGCAGTGCCACTTCTCCGATTCGCAGAGCTGCATGAGTTTCGCGTGGTCCTCCATGCAGTCTGGTCGAACCTTGTACGTGTCGTTGCCCGCGATCATCTTTCGCGGTTTTGCGACAGCGTACAGCTTGCCCCTCAGCTCGGTATAGCTGCCGGGAAACTGAATAGAGATATGCGGCGGGCGGCGGGGCGGTTTCGTCGCCGTGGTCGGCTGTGTCCCGTCCCCGTCGGTCTCGGCTACTTCCGGCAGGCCCGCGAACCGGTTTGCAGCCTGGACCGCTTCTGGCGTCACCAGTTCGAACGCCCTGGCTCTCGCTGTATGGCGCCGGGGGGGCGCGATGAAGCCTTCTCCATCGGGTTGCCTCGGTGACGTGGTCGTCCTACGGCGCGCCCTCTTCTTCCGCCTGGCGCGACCGGAACTTGCCTGGGGGGAGGGAGTGTCCTCTACGGCCGCGGCTGGGCGCTTCCGTGAGGTTTGCTCTACCTCTGAAGGCTTGTCCGGTTCTGCCAGACTGCACGCTGGCGATGGCGTGGCGGGCTCTGTGGCCGGCGTGACTGCTGGCACGGCAGCTGTCGTGGCGGTTACATGTGCGCGCATGTCCGCGGGCACCAAAGACCGGAGTTTCAATAGTGCCCCCGCCCTGACCTCTTCTGTCCCCGTGGCCAGCCGCTGCATGCAGCTGAAGCTCTCCTCTGCAGTCAGGCGCGCGATGGCGGCGGCAAATTCCTCCTTTGTTAGGGGAACCGGCGGCTCTGGCCGTCGTCGCGGTCCTGAGAGTGTGCGGGAGCGGCCACGTGCGTTCGCGGAAATTTCCGCGCCACCACGGCGGCCACGTGCAGCACTCTCGCTCGTCGTCCTCGTCGGTGATGGCGGGTCAGATGCTGCCGCCGTTAGGGAGACCTCCCTTGGACGGCCATCCACCGCGCCCTGCGTCTCGCCGGAGCGATCATCTCGCTGCAGCTCCTCCTCCATGTCGCGACCCCAACACGACAACTTTGCTTTTTTAGAAAAGACGACAGATTTTGCTTTTCAGATTGTGGGGTCACGCCACGTGGAATTTGCCACCTGAGTCCCTAGCAGGCTGATCCGAACCTAGAAGGAAAAAAGGAAACACCGGTGAACGAGAACACGCAAGGCGAGAAGCCAAATGCGTGAACCCGCGCAGCCGATTGCAACACAACCGCCAAACAAAGGAATAGCCTCGGTAGCGTCAGCTAAGAGCGTCCGCTCGCTTCGGCATCCACAGCGCAAGTGCGTGCGTCGCGTGCGTGCGTCACGCGTCGCGTGCGTGCGTGTGCGTGCCGGCGCCGGCGGGGTGGGGGTCCTTTATGGGCTCGGGTGCGGCGGCCGGTTGCGCGCGCGCCCCATTGGTCGGCGGCCGCAGCAGGGCGAGCTGGTAAAGGTGCGGCGGCGGCGTGCGGCGGGTGCCACTGTGTGGGGAGACGCTGACTGGAGCGGAGCGCTTGACTGACTGACTGCGCGTGCCTGCCTGCCTGTTTGTTCGTGATGCCGCCCAAGACTAGCGGGAAAGCCGCCAAGAAGGCTGGCAAGGCGCAGAAGAACATTTCGAAGGGCGACAAGAAGAAGAAGCGCAAGAGGAAGGAGAGCTATGCCATCTACATCTACAAGGTGCTGAAGCAGGTGCACCCTGACACGGGCATCTCTTCGAAGGCGATGAGCATCATGAACAGCTTCGTGAACGACATTTTCGAGCGCATTGCGGCCGAGGCTTCTCGCCTGGCGCACTACAACAAGCGCTCGACCATCACGTCCCGCGAGATCCAGACCGCTGTGCGGCTCTTGCTGCCTGGCGAGCTGGCCAAGCACGCGGTGAGCGAGGGCACGAAGGCGGTGACCAAGTACACGAGCTCCAAGTAAGGAGGTGGCTCTTGGAAATGGGAGGCTCGTCCGCGGCGCGGCGAAGGAAAGAGAAAAAAAAAACGGCCCTTTTCAGGGCCACCAAAATGCCTTTGCGGGAAGGGCGGAATTGTTGTTGTTGTGAGCGGGTGGACGGGCGGCACAGCTGTAGCTGTAGCTTGTGGTGTGGTGCGGCGCCGGCGCCTTTGGTTTTGGTGTGACGTTGGGGATACGCACTTTAGCCACAGCCGGGTCGTGGGCGTGGGTGTTTCGAGACGTGTTGGTGTTAGGGGGGCGGATCGCTGGAGTTGGCTTGTTTGATATATATTTTTGTTTTTGTCCCCTTTGTATGGTATGGCCGGAGGTGTGGAACGGAAAGCAAACCGCGACTGTCGGATGTCACACCGTTGGTGGCGAGGGTGAGAAACACGTTGCCGCCTACAGCTGCTTCTACGCCGAGCGGGTGCGTTAAGTTAGTTGGTTGGTTGGGCGACGTAAAAGTGGAGCGTGGAGGTGTGTGTGAACGTGAGGTGACACGCATTGTATTGCATTGTATTTGTACGCGCGAGGTGAGTTAGGAGACCACGCGCCACGACGTACGGTGCCCTCTTTCGACCTGACGTCTGACGTCTGGTTTTTGTTTGTGGAGGCGGTGTCGTCATTCTGGATGTACGTGTATTTTCCGCTCAGTTGAGTGAGGTGACGCGAGACGACGGCGTCGGTGGTGTTTTTGTTTTGTTGTTGGCGCCCCGGGGATGAAGAGGGGCACCCGACGGTAACGAGAGGTTGCACTTTGTGATCGGTCGAATGTCCGGGGAGCGAGGAATAGGGTGGGGGGTTGAAAAGAAACGCCAGTGTAGGGCAACGGGACGGTGAACGTTCCCGTGGTGTCGGAGGTGTGCAGTGGGGGGGAGGAAAAAAAAAAAAAAAAAAAAGCGCGTAACGGCGCGGCTGCCGTGGTGGAAACGTTCTCTCCAACTGTGGTGGTGTCCCCTGTGTGTTTTGTTGTTCTCTATATCGTGTGTCCCCTCGCACAAGACGCTCTCTGGGCGGGTTTGATTCATTCATTTTTGCATTGTCACGTAGCGTAGAATGGTGGAATGCGCAAGAGTTGAGTGAGACTGGCGACGGTATATGGTCTGAGCAGCGTCAGCTGCACTGCACACTCCCCGGAAAAGAATCTTGGATGCCGTGCTAACTGAAATTTGGTGGACGGGGTTCTCAAGGCCTGTTTTCCTATTTTGTTGTCTGTCTGTAGTTAAGATGGTGAAATGACGTCGAAGAAGCAGTATTGTGCTCACAGAAACGGAAACAAACTGTTATGGAAATGCCCTAGTTTGATGAAAGGAAATGTGTGTTGAATATACAGGATGGTAAAGACCAAGTGCGTTGAAAGAAACGTTGTGAAGGAACGAACGTTCCCTGAATTGGTTTCTTTTTGTTCCCGAGTTGTGTACAATGGACGACGGTTGTGCCATATCGCAGCATTGCATCATCCCCAGGTTTTATTTCAATTGAGCGATAAAAAAAGGAAAAAGAGAAGAACAAGAACACTATCGAAATGGTCTATGGTGTGTGACCCACAATTGTTGTCTTTAAATCACTTACCCAACCATGTCGTAAAAATATTTATTTATTTTTTTTTTTTTTTTTTACAGTGGCTGCCCAATGACCTAGATGTAACAGAGAGAGAGAGAAACACATGGCGTGTCAGATGTTTGTTTTCTTTTCCCCCCCGTCAAGTGGCAAATGCGAACACCGTCAGCTGTAATTGACGATCGACACTAGTATGGCGCGAAAAGGGGGTGCGACCTGTGCAGTTGTGGGTGAAACTTTGGGTGATGGGCTGTCATGCGGCATCGCGTGCGTTCATTACCCCTCGGCGGCGGCGGCGGCGCCGCAGCTCCGTCCAGCTCGCGCTCTCGGAAACAACCCTCTCGTAATGCCGCGTCTCCTCCGTCACTGCAATTTTCAAAGGGAAACCTGTGTGGCCGGTGGGGGTGTGTCAACCGTTGGGCTCAAGCTCCGCCGACAAAAAGTGTTGAGTGTATCCAGTGTGAGAGAGGTTGACGCTTTTCGTGGTGTGTGTGTGGCAATGTTTTGAAAAGTTTGCAACGTACGTTAAGAAGTGTTGACGCTGAAACTTGCGGGCTGTGTGGCCCTGGTGGTTGGCTGGCTGGAGACGCGGGCGTGTCCAGTCGGTCGGTTGTTGTGGCTGAAAGGTACGTATACGGTTCCGCCGTCCCGTCGGAACTGCGTCTGTCTGGAAGGTATGACGTGACGTGCAGTTTTTATTAGGTCAGCCTTGTTGTGTATTGTTCCATTTGTTGCTCACTCGTCACCCGTATTTGGTGTGGCGATGTATGTGGACGTACTGCTGGATCAGTGTCAGGGTTTCCGTGGGAGGTGTTGGTTGGGTTGGATTTGCCTGACACGGCTGAGTCCGCAATTGGCCTGCCGTTCGTTGATGTGATATGTGGGTTCTGAGGAAGAATGTGTACGAGATAGTTGCCCTGCCCTGCCCTGCCCTTTCTTTCGCGTTCGTGTGTGCCCCCCTTGTTGTGTAGTGTGGGTTGAACATGGTTCTTTACCGAGTGGGGGGGGGGGGGGGGAATGGGATGGACGGATCCGTTGCTGTTGCTGTCACCGTCAAGACAACGCACGCACCCCTGTCCTACGAGAAGGTGTGTCAACCGGGGTTTCGGCAGTCGTGTGTGTAGGGGACGGGGAGAAGCAAAGTGGAGAGTGCGGCACGGGCAGAGAGTGGAATTGGGGCGCGTTGATGTTGGGAAACATCCCCCAAGGGTTGCGGGATGATGTGGCGGTGAGAGCGGGGGGCGGGGGAGAAAAGAAAAGCGAAAAAGAACTAAGGAAGAGGAGGAGGCGTGCGTGTGCGCAGTGGCGGGGCCCCAAAGACCTGTCGTGTGGTGTCGGCCGAACGCGAACGCGTGTGCGGGGCAGCGTCGGCACGGAGAGAGAGAGAGAGAGAGAGAGAGAGAGAGAGAGAGCGAGCTGGTCTGATGGGTATTTTTTTACCCCCTGTACTCGAAGGACCGGATCTGTCCTTGATCCCTGCCTTCTGTCTGATTATGTTGGGTAACAAAATGATGGGATGATAGGGTCTCTTGGGTGTGTGTAGATGTTTGTTGTTTGAGTGAGTGTTATGGTGTTTGTATTTTATTTTTGTTTATCATGGTATGTTGTAGTTTGTGGTGTTTTGTCGTGATGGGAAATGTCGTTCTTGGGTCGGGTGGATTTTGTCCCAGATTTCTGATGAGTGGGTGGTTCGAATCCGTGGTTTGGTGGGAAAAAAAAAAAAAAAAAAAAAGAAAACTTTATGGATTTTTCTTTGGATGATTTCCGGGATTTTGAGTATGTTATGGTTTGTGTATATGTCTCGGTTTGTCTGGTACCGGCCGGCATCAGCAGCAATTCTGAAGTATTTGTTGTGCACCCTTTTTTTTTACTCTTGTTATGTTGGTGTCTGCGGCCATTGACCAGATTTTCAGAGCCGTAAGTGATGGCTGGTTCCTATGACGGTTTTGAAGATTTTCTTTTTGGCGCGCATATTTATTCTGTTTCCTTTGATGATTGGGTACAGTCTGAATATTGCTGCTGCAGCCTTGTTACAAACGTGTGTAACATGGTCTCTAAATGTCAACCTCTTGTCCAGCTTGATGCCTAGATACTTTATTGTGCCTGACCATGGAAGATTGTTATTTCTGAGGCGTATATGCAGGTTAGGAGGTATTCTTTTTGAATGTGAATCGTATTGTATTGCTTGGGTTTTCTCCGCGTTTATTGTTTTTTTTGGTTAGCCCATTTCTGGATGGATTGTAGGTGTTGCTCTATTTTTGTGACTCTATATTGCAGGTTAGAACTGCTGCGGTAGACTGCAGTGTCGTCTGCAAATAGTGACAAGTGTCCTCCCAGCTGTTTGTTTGTGTATATTGAGTAGAGAATGGGCCCCAGCACTGAGCCTTGCGGGACTCCAGCCTCTATGGATCTAGTGTTACTTGCCGCTCCTGGTACATGGACATAGAATGCTCTGTTGCGGAGAAAAGAAGCAATAATGTGGATGGGGCAGTTGTACTGGTGGAGCTTGTAGATAAGGCGTTATCCGAATGCTTTTCCAATGTCAAGCAGGACTGCTCCAGTACTGTGTCTAATGTTTCTGGCCTGACATATGTGCTCGACTAGTCTGGTCACCTGGTGGGTGGTGCTGTGTTCTTCGCGGAATCGGAATTGTTGTGGGATGATTATGTTGTTATCCTTTAAGAATTGAATTTCTTCAGTTCAGTTTGAATGAGCTTTCCGAGGACCTTTCCAAGGAAGTTGGCCTATAGTTTTGCGGAAATAATAAGTCCTTGTTTGGCTTTGGTAATGTGATGACTCGGGCCTGTTTCCAAGTAGTTTAGTCTGAAGCAAGCATTATATATTGATGTTAGATAGATAATTGATAGTTGCTGGAGGTAGGTGATGTAGTAGTTGCGGTTTGATGGAATCTGGGCCTGATGCCTTCTTAGGATGTGTGTATGTTTGTGATGTGATAAGATACGGGGTTTCTGCGTTTATTGGATTGTGAAAGATGTTCTGATCGGGGCACTTAGGATGCGGTTTTACCCTTCTGAGTACCATTTCCTGGTGGTCATCAGTTTCGTCATCTACCGCTTCTGGTGCTTGGAATTGCCTTTCTAGTGAATCCGCCAGTGCTTCAGCTCGGTCTGTGGGGTCGTTCCTTCCCCATGTAGATGTAGATGTAGATGTTTCGTGTTTAGTTTACGAGTTTTAAGAAATTTCCAGAATTTTTCCTGGTCCCTTTCTGCTTCTCGTAACGTTTCCTCCCACGCCTCGCTACGGTGGTTTTCGGAGCTCTCTTTTTGATCCTCCCGGCCAATTGCTCTGATTTTCGTCGGTCGGCTGGGTCCCTGTAGTTTCTGGCGCGCGCGGGCTGCGGTTGGCGCCTTTGGTGGCAACGGCCGGGGCAAGCAGCGGTGTGTGGTGTGGTGCGGGGCGGGCAGGGGCAGGGGCAGGGGCAGGGGCAGGGGCAGGGGCAGTGGCAGTGGTGGTTGACGGATGGCCTGGGGGCCGAAAAACGGGCCGGCCGGCGGACGGCGGACGGATGTTGAGAGAGGCGGCGCGCACGCGTCTCGCGCGGACACAGGCGCCACAGCGTTGATTGGAAGGAGGTGCGGTGCGGGGATGGGCCCAGGAAAAAAGACGGTCGTGGCCCCTGTCTTGGGTGCGTGTCGACGTCAGCACCGTCGGTGTGGTGTGGTGTGGTGTGGTGTGGGCAGGGAGGGGGGGAAAAGCGGGCTGCGGGCTGCGGGCTGCGGGCTGCGGGCTGCGGAGGGAATGGTGGTGGGGAGTAGGCACACATGTGGGCGGGCGCAAAATCGGCCGGTGCCCGTAAACCGCGGCGGGATATTGGGTGGAAAAGAGGGAAATTGTAGAAAGGAAAACAAGCGGAGGGGGCGAATGTGGTGGGGTGGGGGGACGGGCGGGGGCGAGGCGACAGCTTGCTTTTTCTTTTTCATTTTATTCTGTTGTAGTGTTTTTGTTTTTTTGTTTTTTTTGCGTGTGTGTGGCCTTGGAGAGGCTGGTCTTGTCTGGCTTACGCTTTGGGTGCGTGTGTTGGTACTTTTTCGTTTTTTCTTGTTCTGCAGAGCAGGGGCGGGGCGGTGGGAACGGCTGGCTGGCTGGCTGTGCCCAGAGGAGGAGGAGACGCTGGCGGCGGGCCCGGCTCCTGGGGCTGCTGTTGCATGCGCTGTGCAAAGAAAGGAAGAGTGGGTTTGTTTGGCTGGTGAAGTGCATTATTTAAGTGTGGGCTTGCCGGCCTGGCTCCGATGCGCAGGTAGATAGATGCCGGCGGCGACCGCAGGCAGGCAGGCGCGTTGTGTGTACAGAGGGACGAGCCATGTGTTTTGCAAGCAGGACGTGGCGTGCCGAGTGGAGAGGAGGCGGCGGCTCGGCTCGGTTCGGCCCGGCCCGGTCCGGCGGTGCCGCGCTGTTGTCGCGGACGTGAGCGCCCCCTGGCGGGCGGGTGGTTGGCGGCGGCGTGGTGGACGCGTGTGGCAGTTGTGTGCACGGGTTGCTTGGGCGAGTGAGCAGTGGCTGGCGGTGTTGGCGCGTCGTCGGGGAGGTACGTGTTGCGGCCGCGTCTGCTGCGCGCTGCGTCGTTGTGTCGACTGTGTGTGGGCGTGGGCACGTGTGCTCTGCCGAGGGCGTCGTAAAAAAGTGGGTCGCGGTGTGCGTGCGTAGCCCGTGATGATGTATTGTGCGTCGCGTCGTTGTGTGCGAAACGGATGCCGAGAGGTGTGTGGTAAGTGCGAAGCGCGAATGTGCGGCGTTTGGCGGTTTCGGTGTGTTTTCTGTTTTTGCGGCGTGAGAGTGGGGCTGGCTGGCTGGCTGGCTGTTGTTGGTTGCCTTGTGTGTGTAGGTTGATGGCGCGACGCGGAGGGGACGCCGTTTGCTGCGTGCCTTGCCTCGCGTGTGTTGGCGCGCCGTGCATGTGTTTGGGTCGCGGGGGCGGTGTTTTTGTTTGTATTTGGATTTTCATTTTTTGGCGTGTTGTGTCGTGTATGGCAAGGGCGAGAGGAGTAGTGCGGTAGTGGTAGTGCAGTAGTGTCGTTGCGGCACGGGCGTCTGGTGGGGCTGTGCGTCGTGGCGGGGAAGGTGTGTAGGTTGCGGCGATGCGGCGAGCCCAGCCCGTCGTTTGACGGTGTGCCGGGTGAGTTGCGCTGCGAATCGAGTGTGGCGGGAAGGGGAGCTGCGTGGCGCCTGCGTCCGTTGGCAGCAGGGGCTGTGCTTTTGAGAGTTTGTTTGATTTCGGGACGACGACGACGACGACGACGACGACTGGTTGGTTGGTTGGTTGGGTGGGGTGGCGTGCGCGTTTGTCGTACTGGGCGAGTCGATTGCCTGCCGGCTGGCGAAAGGTGCGCCGCCGCCCGTCTCGCGCTCTGTGTTTTTTTTTTTTTTTTTTTCTCTCTGTGTGTGTCGGCTGCGTTTTGTTTGCGGTGCGCGCGAAAACGGTGGTGCCGAAAGTGTGCCGGCGTGGCGTTGCGACCGCGACGAGCCGCGGGCGCGCCATTTGGCTGGTGTTGCGTGAAGAGCGGCTGTGTACGGGTAGTGGCTGTAGCCGTACGTGTACGTGCATCCGGCCCGGCCGCCAGCCCAGCCCAGCCCAGCCCAGCCCAGCCGAGTCGGGTGAGCGGAGGCCGACACGTGGTGGTGCTCTGTGCTCTCTCGGCTCGGGGGGGTTTGTGTGTGTGCGTGTCTCGTTCGCTCTCCGGAATCTGCTTGTTCTGCTGATCCCCGCCTGTCGGCGTCGTTTATTTTTACTTATTTATTTTTTACCTGTTGTTTGTTTTTCGACGTCGTCTTGCAGTTTTGTCCTTTGCGGCGTGCCGACGACCCGCCGCGCGACCTTATGAAACCCCAAAGCGTGGCGTGGCGTGGCCGAGCCGCAGCAGCTAAGGGGGTGCGGCCGCCTCGACGCCTTAACCTCTCCTAAACTTCTTTAAGCCCCTTAACGCAGCCACCTAAACTAACGTAACCTAACCTAACCTAAGCTCTTAGGCCAACCCCCAAGTCGCCTTAACCTAACGTACGTGACCGCAACCTTAGCTTAACGCCTACGTTAAGACGTGACGTCACGTCAACGCTTAACCTAACCCTGACGCCTTCTTAGCCTAACCTGACGTAACCTAAGGTAAGGTAACCGTTGAAAGAAAGAAACCACCTTTGTTTTGACGTTGAGGCGTGTAAGGTCGGCTGTGAGGGCAGATTCGGTGTGTCTGTAGTTGGGGCTGGCTGGTAATTTATTTTGTTTGTTTGTTTATCGTTGTTTTGTTTTCGCCTGTGGCGGGGGGGTTGGCGCTCCGTCGGCCGGTGCCATGTTGCGCAGGCGGCGATCGTAAAAAAGTAAAAAAAAAAAAGAAAAAAGAAAAGAAAAATGTGTTGGAAGGGCTGTGGGTGTTGGCGGGCGAGGCGAGAGGAGGAGGACGGCCCGCGGCCGTGGCCCGACGGCTGCGGGCCGATCGGGAAAACGGCGGAAGGCGATGGGGCGGCGGAGGTGCGTTTGTGCACGGCCGTCATCGCCGCACGACTCGGCTCGTGTGGCTGTGGCGCCGGCCGCGGTGGCCGGGCTGCCGCGGCGACGGTGCGGGAGTTTTGACGAAGGTTTGGCCATTGTGGCGGGTCGTCGGCTGGGGCTGTGGGGGCGGCATTTGGGCGGGGGCGGCGATTCTCGGCGGGCCGACCCAGGCTGTGGCGCGCGGTGGCTGCAGTTTGGCCGTGGTTTGCGGCGCCGCCGCGGCGACTGGTTGGCGACCGTGGTGTCGGTGTGTGTAGCCCCATCCTCGGTGGTTTGAATGGCGCGGGTGGTTGCGGCGCAGGTTGGGGGCTGCTCCGCGCAGGCTGTCGGACGTTGGGCGGTAGCAAGCGCGGGAGGCGCGGCGCGGCGGCGCGGCGGCGCGCCGAGTGGCGGCCGCTCTCTCGGCCGTCCGCGCCCGCCCGCGACACTGGCTGGGCCAGGCGCGTGCGCGGCTATTCTCTGCTGCGCGCCCCTCGCTGTTGTGCGTCGTCGAAGGAGAGAAGGAAGCGAAACCAAGGGGAAAAAAGAAAAGAGAACAAGCAAAAGATGGCAGACCAGGCGGCTACGAACGAGACTGCCGCGGCACCCGCCGCCACCGGCACTACGAAGAAGGCCAAGTCTGCGTCGTCTGCGAAGAAGCCGCGCGCCAAGCCTGCGCACCCGCGCACCTCTGAGATGGTGACGGCCGCCATCAAGAGTCTGAAGGAGCGCGGCGGGTCGTCGCTGCAGGCGATCAAGAAGTACATTGCCGCGCACTACAAGCTGGACGCGGAGAAGCTGGCGCCCTTTATCAAGAAGTACCTCAAGTCGGCCGTCGTGGCTGGCGAGCTGGTGCAGACGAAGGGGAAGGGCGCGTCGGGCTCTTTCAAGCTTGCCGGCGCCGGCGGCGGGGCGGCCGAGGGCGGCAAGGCTCGTGGTGGCGGCGGTGGTGCGAAGAAGAAGCGCGCCGCTCCGGCCAGCAAGGAGAAGAAGGGGGCCCGTGCGGCCGGCGCAAAGAAGGCTGGCGGCGTGAAGGCGGCGACCGGTCGGAAGGCGGGCGCCGCCAAGAAGGCGTCTGCGGCGTCGGCCGCTCCCGCGGGTGCGAAGAAGGCGGCTGCGGCCAAGCCGGCCAAGGCCAAGTCGCCGTCGAAGGCGAAGAAGGCCGCCAAGGTTCCGACGAAGAAGCCGAAGGCGCCGCGCCCGAAGAAGGCGACGGCGACGCCGTCTAAGGCGAAGGCTTCGCCCAAGAAGAAGAAGTAAAAAGGGCAGGGAAGGGTTGGCGGTTGACACCGTCGCCTGGTGGCCGGCGCGCAACCAGAGGCTGTCGCGCGGTCCCGGACAAAAACAAAAACGGCCCTTCTCAGGGCCATCAAAGCACGTCGGGAAGGTGTTGATTGTCGTGTCGTGTCGTGGTCGGTCGGTTGCCTTGTTGTCTGTCTGTCTTGCTTGCTGGCGTTTGTTTGTTTCATGTGTGGATGGTGGTTGGATTGTGGGGTCGTTGGCGGGCGTGGGCGGCGGCGCGCGGCTGGTGTTACACAAAGTGTATTTTACTTTTACCTATTTATTTTGCGCCGCGTTTGTTTGTTTGTTTGTTTGTCTTGGTGGTGGTTTTGGAATAGTCTTTTTTGTTTTGCTTTGCTTTGCTTTGCTTTCCGGGCGTCACGTTTTGTGCCGTGGCCTGTGTGGGTGGCGCTATTGACGCTTGCGACTTGGTTCGGCCGGTGCGGTGCTTTTTTTTTTTTTTTTGGAAACGGCGGCGCCGGGCCGGGCCGGGGGTGGGACGACTGGACTGGAGAGTGAGTGGGGAACTAGTCGTTGCGACCGACAAAGTTTTGCTCGCGACGGAGAGACGTTAGTGGCCCTGAAAAGGGCCGTTTTGTATGTTTGGCGGTGTGCGGGTTTAGGCGCGCTCGCCGCGGATGCGGCGCGCGAGCTGGATGTCCTTGGGCATGATGGTGACTCGCTTGGCGTGGATTGCGCACAGGTTGGTGTCTTCGAAGAGGCCGACGAGGTAGGCCTCGCTGGCCTCTTGCAGGGCCATGACTGCGGAGCTCTGGAAGCGCAGGTCGGTCTTGAAGTCCTGGGCGATCTCGCGCACTAGGCGCTGGAATGGCAGCTTGCGGATGAGCAGCTCTGTGCTCTTCTGGTAGCGCCTGATTTCTCGCAGGGCGACGGTGCCCGGCCTGTAGCGGTGGGGCTTCTTGACGCCGCCGGTGGCGGGCGCGCTCTTCCTCGCCGCCTTGGTGGCGAGCTGTTTGCGCGGCGCCTTTCCGCCGGTGGACTTGCGGGCCGTTTGCTTTGTCCGGGCCATGGCTACTGCGGATGCGGATGCGGCGTGGAGGATATGCGTGCGCGACGGCGTCCGGTGCTGCCTTGACAACGGGCCCGCGCGCCCCGGGTGCTGCGCTTATATGCCCTCGGTGCGCGGTGGTGGGGGGAGGGGAGGGCGGGCCGCGGGGCCCCAGAGTCTATATAGGGGGGCGGCGCGCGCGCTGGGCGCCACAACCGTAGCCGACTCGCTAGCGCCGGGTGAGGAGCTTGCCTTGCTTTCTGTTTTTTATATTATTGTGGTTGAGACGCTTGAAGAAGAAGAAGAATGACAGGCCGCGGCAAGGGAGGAAAGGGGCTCGGCAAGGGTGGCGCCAAGCGGCACCGCAAGGTGTTGCGCGACAACATCCAGGGCATCACGAAGCCCGCGATCCGCCGCCTGGCGCGCAGGGGCGGCGTGAAGCGCATCTCTGGTCTGATCTACGAGGAGACGCGCGGAGTGCTGAAGGTGTTCCTGGAGAACGTGATCCGCGACGCGGTGACGTACACTGAGCACGCCAAGCGCAAGACTGTGACGGCCATGGACGTGGTGTACGCCCTGAAGAGGCAGGGGCGCACCCTGTACGGTTTCGGCGGTTAGGCGGTGTGAGACCGAAGGAAGGAAGGAAAGAGAGATTGAAAAACGGCCCTTTTCAGGGCCACCACAGTGTTCGGAAGTTGAAAAGTGCGAAAGAGTCTGTGTTGCTGGTTTTTCTTTTCCTTTTTTAGTCTACTTGGCCTTTTAGTTTTGTTTGGAGTTTTTTTGACGTGGTGTGCGGTGCGGTTGGGAGGGAAGGAAGCGTGCCCTTGCGTTGTGTGAGCTCCCTCCTTCCTTCCTTCCTTCCTTCCTTCCTTCCTTCCCCTCCCTCTTTGCTTGTATGCTTCTTGTCGGTGGATGGGCTGTGTGTTGCGGCGCGGCTGAGTGCCGAGGGGTTATTTTTGAGGTGTGTTGTTGTGCGCCACGTGTGCTGGTTAATGGTCGCGAGACTGTGCGTGCGTGGAGTGGAGTGGAGGAGGTGGCCAAGTACGTGTGTACAAGATGGCGGCGCCTGTGTGTGTAAGAAGGAAAAAAAACCGTACACACAGAGAGAGAGAGAGAGAGAGAGAGAGAGAAGTGGTGCGACGAACGACTGGAATTCTGCTTTGGACGTAGGTTTGTGTGGTGGCCCTGAAAAGGGCCGATTGTGTTTTGTTTTTGAGCCGAGGCGGCAAATGGCGCGCTGCGTGCCAAGGGAGCACGCGGCGGTTGCCGATTGCGCTGTCTCTCTTTTAGGCCTTCTTCTCGGTCTTCTTTGGCAGCAGGACGGCCTGGATGTTGGGCAGGACACCTCCCTGTGCGATGGTGACGCCCGACAAGAGCTTGTTGAGCTCCTCGTCGTTGCGTATGGCGAGCTGCAGGTGGCGCGGGATGATGCGCGTCTTCTTGTTGTCGCGGGCCGCGTTTCCGGCCAGCTCGAGCACCTCAGCCGCGAGGTACTCCATGACGGCGGCGAGGTAGACGGGCGCCCCGGCGCCGACGCGCTCGGCGTAGTTTCCCTTGCGCAGGAGGCGGTGGATTCTGCCGACCGGGAACTGGAGCCCAGCCCTGCTTGAGCGGGACTTTGACTTGCCCTTGACTTTGCCTCCCTTTCCGCGTCCGGACATGGCGATGGGCTAGTTTCGAAAGAAGCGAGAAAGAAAAGCACAACGCCCCAAACGGTGCGAGCCGCAGCGAGTCGAGCAGCGGAGTGCGTGCCGGCGCCGGCGGGGTGGGGGTCCTTTATGGGCTCGGGTGCGGCGGCCGGTTGCGCGCGCGCCCCATTGGTCGGCGGCCGCAGCAGGGCGAGCTGGTAAAGGTGCGGCGGCGGCGTGCGGCGGGTGCCACTGTGTGGGGAGACGCTGACTGGAGCGGAGCGCTTGACTGACTGACTGCGCGTGCCTGCCTGCCTGTTTGTTCGTGATGCCGCCCAAGACTAGCGGGAAAGCCGCCAAGAAGGCTGGCAAGGCGCAGAAGAACATTTCGAAGGGCGACAAGAAGAAGAAGCGCAAGAGGAAGGAGAGCTATGCCATCTACATCTACAAGGTGCTGAAGCAGGTGCACCCTGACACGGGCATCTCTTCGAAGGCGATGAGCATCATGAACAGCTTCGTGAACGACATTTTCGAGCGCATTGCGGCCGAGGCTTCTCGCCTGGCGCACTACAACAAGCGCTCGACCATCACGTCCCGCGAGATCCAGACCGCTGTGCGGCTCTTGCTGCCTGGCGAGCTGGCCAAGCACGCGGTGAGCGAGGGCACGAAGGCGGTGACCAAGTACACGAGCTCCAAGTAAGGAGGTGGCTCTTGGAAATGGGAGGCTCGTCCGCGGCGCGGCGAAGGAAAGAGAAAAAAAAAAACGGCCCTTTTCAGGGCCACCAAAATGCCTTTGCGGGAAGGGCGGAATTGTTGTTGTTGTGAGCGGGTGGACGGGCGGCACAGCTGTAGCTGTAGCTTGTGGTGTGGTGCGGCGCCGGCGCCTTTGGTTTTGGTGTGACGTTGGGGATACGCACTTTAGCCACAGCCGGGTCGTGGGCGTGGGTGTTTCGAGACGTGTTGGTGTTAGGGGGGCGGATCGCTGGAGTTGGCTTGTTTGATATATATTTTTGTTTTTGTCCCCTTTGTATGGTATGGCCGGAGGTGTGGAACGGAAAGCAAACCGCGACTGTCGGATGTCACACCGTTGGTGGCGAGGGTGAGAAACACGTTGCCGCCTACAGCTGCTTCTACGCCGAGCGGGTGCGTTAAGTTAGTTGGTTGGTTGGGCGACGTAAAAGTGGAGCGTGGAGGTGTGTGTGAACGTGAGGTGACACGCATTGTATTGCATTGTATTTGTACGCGCGAGGTGAGTTAGGAGACCACGCGCCACGACGTACGGTGCCCTCTTTCGACCTGACGTCTGACGTCTGGTTTTTGTTTGTGGAGGCGGTGTCGTCATTCTGGATGTACGTGTATTTTCCGCTCAGTTGAGTGAGGTGACGCGAGACGACGGCGTCGGTGGTGTTTTTGTTTTGTTGTTGGCGCCCCGGGGATGAAGAGGGGCACCCGACGGTAACGAGAGGTTGCACTTTGTGATCGGTCGAATGTCCGGGGAGCGAGGAATAGGGTGGGGGGTTGAAAAGAAACGCCAGTGTAGGGCAACGGGACGGTGAACGTTCCCGTGGTGTCGGAGGTGTGCAGTGGGGGGGAGGAAAAAAAAAAAAAAAAAAAAGCGCGTAACGGCGCGGCTGCCGTGGTGGAAACGTTCTCTCCAACTGTGGTGGTGTCCCCTGTGTGTTTTGTTGTTCTCTATATCGTGTGTCCCCTCGCACAAGACGCTCTCTGGGCGGGTTTGATTCATTCATTTTTGCATTGTCACGTAGCGTAGAATGGTGGAATGCGCAAGAGTTGAGTGAGACTGGCGACGGTATATGGTCTGAGCAGCGTCAGCTGCACTGCACACTCCCCGGAAAAGAATCTTGGATGCCGTGCTAACTGAAATTTGGTGGACGGGGTTCTCAAGGCCTGTTTTCCTATTTTGTTGTCTGTCTGTAGTTAAGATGGTGAAATGACGTCGAAGAAGCAGTATTGTGCTCACAGAAACGGAAACAAACTGTTATGGAAATGCCCTAGTTTGATGAAAGGAAATGTGTGTTGAATATACAGGATGGTAAAGACCAAGTGCGTTGAAAGAAACGTTGTGAAGGAACGAACGTTCCCTGAATTGGTTTCTTTTTGTTCCCGAGTTGTGTACAATGGACGACGGTTGTGCCATATCGCAGCATTGCATCATCCCCAGGTTTTATTTCAATTGAGCGATAAAAAAAGGAAAAAGAGAAGAACAAGAACACTATCGAAATGGTCTATGGTGTGTGACCCACAATTGTTGTCTTTAAATCACTTACCCAACCATGTCGTAAAAATATTTATTTATTTTTTTTTTTTTTTTTACAGTGGCTGCCCAATGACCTAGATGTAACAGAGAGAGAGAGAAACACATGGCGTGTCAGATGTTTGTTTTCTTTTCCCCCCCGTCAAGTGGCAAATGCGAACACCGTCAGCTGTAATTGACGATCGACACTAGTATGGCGCGAAAAGGGGGTGCGACCTGTGCAGTTGTGGGTGAAACTTTGGGTGATGGGCTGTCATGCGGCATCGCGTGCGTTCATTACCCCTCGGCGGCGGCGGCGGCGCCGCAGCTCCGTCCAGCTCGCGCTCTCGGAAACAACCCTCTCGTAATGCCGCGTCTCCTCCGTCACTGCAATTTTCAAAGGGAAACCTGTGTGGCCGGTGGGGGTGTGTCAACCGTTGGGCTCAAGCTCCGCCGACAAAAAGTGTTGAGTGTATCCAGTGTGAGAGAGGTTGACGCTTTTCGTGGTGTGTGTGTGGCAATGTTTTGAAAAGTTTGCAACGTACGTTAAGAAGTGTTGACGCTGAAACTTGCGGGCTGTGTGGCCCTGGTGGTTGGCTGGCTGGAGACGCGGGCGTGTCCAGTCGGTCGGTTGTTGTGGCTGAAAGGTACGTATACGGTTCCGCCGTCCCGTCGGAACTGCGTCTGTCTGGAAGGTATGACGTGACGTGCAGTTTTTATTAGGTCAGCCTTGTTGTGTATTGTTCCATTTGTTGCTCACTCGTCACCCGTATTTGGTGTGGCGATGTATGTGGACGTACTGCTGGATCAGTGTCAGGGTTTCCGTGGGAGGTGTTGGTTGGGTTGGATTTGCCTGACACGGCTGAGTCCGCAATTGGCCTGCCGTTCGTTGATGTGATATGTGGGTTCTGAGGAAGAATGTGTACGAGATAGTTGCCCTGCCCTGCCCTGCCCTTTCTTTCGCGTTCGTGTGTGCCCCCCTTGTTGTGTAGTGTGGGTTGAACATGGTTCTTTACCGAGTGGGGGGGGGGGGGGGAATGGGATGGACGGATCCGTTGCTGTTGCTGTCACCGTCAAGACAACGCACGCACCCCTGTCCTACGAGAAGGTGTGTCAACCGGGGTTTCGGCAGTCGTGTGTGTAGGGGACGGGGAGAAGCAAAGTGGAGAGTGCGGCACGGGCAGAGAGTGGAATTGGGGCGCGTTGATGTTGGGAAACATCCCCCAAGGGTTGCGGGATGATGTGGCGGTGAGAGCGGGGGGCGGGGGAGAAAAGAAAAGCGAAAAAGAACTAAGGAAGAGGAGGAGGCGTGCGTGTGCGCAGTGGCGGGGCCCCAAAGACCTGTCGTGTGGTGTCGGCCGAACGCGAACGCGTGTGCGGGGCAGCGTCGGCACGGAGAGAGAGAGAGAGAGAGAGAGAGAGAGAGAGAGAGAGCGAGCTGGTCTGATGGGTATTTTTTTACCCCCTGTACTCGAAGGACCGGATCTGTCCTTGATCCCTGCCTTCTGTCTGATTATGTTGGGTAACAAAATGATGGGATGATAGGGTCTCTTGGGTGTGTGTAGATGTTTGTTGTTTGAGTGAGTGTTATGGTGTTTGTATTTTATTTTTGTTTATCATGGTATGTTGTAGTTTGTGGTGTTTTGTCGTGATGGGAAATGTCGTTCTTGGGTCGGGTGGATTTTGTCCCAGATTTCTGATGAGTGGGTGGTTCGAATCCGTGGTTTGGTGGGGAAAAAAAAAAAAAAAAAAAAAAAACTTTATGGATTTTTCTTTGGATGATTTCCGGGATTTTGAGTATGTTATGGTTTGTGTATATGTCTCGGTTTGTCTGGTACCGGCCGGCATCAGCAGCAATTCTGAAGTATTTGTTGTGCACCCTTTTTTTTTACTCTTGTTATGTTGGTGTCTGCGGCCATTGACCAGATTTTCAGAGCCGTAAGTGATGGCTGGTTCCTATGACGGTTTTGAAGATTTTCTTTTTGGCGCGCATATTTATTCTGTTTCCTTTGATGATTGGGTACAGTCTGAATATTGCTGCTGCAGCCTTGTTACAAACGTGTGTAACATGGTCTCTAAATGTCAACCTCTTGTCCAGCTTGATGCCTAGATACTTTATTGTGCCTGACCATGGAAGATTGTTATTTCTGAGGCGTATATGCAGGTTAGGAGGTATTCTTTTTGAATGTGAATCGTATTGTATTGCTTGGGTTTTCTCCGCGTTTATTGTTTTTTTTGGTTAGCCCATTTCTGGATGGATTGTAGGTGTTGCTCTATTTTTGTGACTCTATATTGCAGGTTAGAACTGCTGCGGTAGACTGCAGTGTCGTCTGCAAATAGTGACAAGTGTCCTCCCAGCTGTTTGTTTGTGTATATTGAGTAGAGAATGGGCCCCAGCACTGAGCCTTGCGGGACTCCAGCCTCTATGGATCTAGTGTTACTTGCCGCTCCTGGTACATGGACATAGAATGCTCTGTTGCGGAGAAAAGAAGCAATAATGTGGATGGGGCAGTTGTACTGGTGGAGCTTGTAGATAAGGCGTTATCCGAATGCTTTTCCAATGTCAAGCAGGACTGCTCCAGTACTGTGTCTAATGTTTCTGGCCTGACATATGTGCTCGACTAGTCTGGTCACCTGGTGGGTGGTGCTGTGTTCTTCGCGGAATCGGAATTGTTGTGGGATGATTATGTTGTTATCCTTTAAGAATTGAATTTCTTCAGTTCAGTTTGAATGAGCTTTCCGAGGACCTTTCCAAGGAAGTTGGCCTATAGTTTTGCGGAAATAATAAGTCCTTGTTTGGCTTTGGTAATGTGATGACTCGGGCCTGTTTCCAAGTAGTTTAGTCTGAAGCAAGCATTATATATTGATGTTAGATAGATAATTGATAGTTGCTGGAGGTAGGTGATGTAGTAGTTGCGGTTTGATGGAATCTGGGCCTGATGCCTTCTTAGGATGTGTGTATGTTTGTGATGTGATAAGATACGGGGTTTCTGCGTTTATTGGATTGTGAAAGATGTTCTGATCGGGGCACTTAGGATGCGGTTTTACCCTTCTGAGTACCATTTCCTGGTGGTCATCAGTTTCGTCATCTACCGCTTCTGGTGCTTGGAATTGCCTTTCTAGTGAATCCGCCAGTGCTTCAGCTCGGTCTGTGGGGTCGTTCCTTCCCCATGTAGATGTAGATGTAGATGTTTCGTGTTTAGTTTACGAGTTTTAAGAAATTTCCAGAATTTTTCCTGGTCCCTTTCTGCTTCTCGTAACGTTTCCTCCCACGCCTCGCTACGGTGGTTTTCGGAGCTCTCTTTTTGATCCTCCCGGCCAATTGCTCTGATTTTCGTCGGTCGGCTGGGTCCCTGTAGTTTCTGGCGCGCGCGGGCTGCGGTTGGCGCCTTTGGTGGCAACGGCCGGGGCAAGCAGCGGTGTGTGGTGTGGTGCGGGGCGGGCAGGGGCAGGGGCAGGGGCAGGGGCAGGGGCAGGGGCAGTGGCAGTGGTGGTTGACGGATGGCCTGGGGGCCGAAAAACGGGCCGGCCGGCGGACGGCGGACGGATGTTGAGAGAGGCGGCGCGCACGCGTCTCGCGCGGACACAGGCGCCACAGCGTTGATTGGAAGGAGGTGCGGTGCGGGGATGGGCCCAGGAAAAAAGACGGTCGTGGCCCCTGTCTTGGGTGCGTGTCGACGTCAGCACCGTCGGTGTGGTGTGGTGTGGTGTGGTGTGGGCAGGGAGGGGGGGAAAAGCGGGCTGCGGGCTGCGGGCTGCGGGCTGCGGGCTGCGGAGGGAATGGTGGTGGGGAGTAGGCACACATGTGGGCGGGCGCAAAATCGGCCGGTGCCCGTAAACCGCGGCGGGATATTGGGTGGAAAAGAGGGAAATTGTAGAAAGGAAAACAAGCGGAGGGGGCGAATGTGGTGGGGTGGGGGGACGGGCGGGGGCGAGGCGACAGCTTGCTTTTTCTTTTTCATTTTATTCTGTTGTAGTGTTTTTGTTTTTTTGTTTTTTTTGCGTGTGTGTGGCCTTGGAGAGGCTGGTCTTGTCTGGCTTACGCTTTGGGTGCGTGTGTTGGTACTTTTTCGTTTTTTCTTGTTCTGCAGAGCAGGGGCGGGGCGGTGGGAACGGCTGGCTGGCTGGCTGTGCCCAGAGGAGGAGGAGACGCTGGCGGCGGGCCCGGCTCCTGGGGCTGCTGTTGCATGCGCTGTGCAAAGAAAGGAAGAGTGGGTTTGTTTGGCTGGTGAAGTGCATTATTTAAGTGTGGGCTTGCCGGCCTGGCTCCGATGCGCAGGTAGATAGATGCCGGCGGCGACCGCAGGCAGGCAGGCGCGTTGTGTGTACAGAGGGACGAGCCATGTGTTTTGCAAGCAGGACGTGGCGTGCCGAGTGGAGAGGAGGCGGCGGCTCGGCTCGGTTCGGCCCGGCCCGGTCCGGCGGTGCCGCGCTGTTGTCGCGGACGTGAGCGCCCCCTGGCGGGCGGGTGGTTGGCGGCGGCGTGGTGGACGCGTGTGGCAGTTGTGTGCACGGGTTGCTTGGGCGAGTGAGCAGTGGCTGGCGGTGTTGGCGCGTCGTCGGGGAGGTACGTGTTGCGGCCGCGTCTGCTGCGCGCTGCGTCGTTGTGTCGACTGTGTGTGGGCGTGGGCACGTGTGCTCTGCCGAGGGCGTCGTAAAAAAGTGGGTCGCGGTGTGCGTGCGTAGCCCGTGATGATGTATTGTGCGTCGCGTCGTTGTGTGCGAAACGGATGCCGAGAGGTGTGTGGTAAGTGCGAAGCGCGAATGTGCGGCGTTTGGCGGTTTCGGTGTGTTTTCTGTTTTTGCGGCGTGAGAGTGGGGCTGGCTGGCTGGCTGGCTGTTGTTGGTTGCCTTGTGTGTGTAGGTTGATGGCGCGACGCGGAGGGGACGCCGTTTGCTGCGTGCCTTGCCTCGCGTGTGTTGGCGCGCCGTGCATGTGTTTGGGTCGCGGGGGCGGTGTTTTTGTTTGTATTTGGATTTTCATTTTTTGGCGTGTTGTGTCGTGTATGGCAAGGGCGAGAGGAGTAGTGCGGTAGTGGTAGTGCAGTAGTGTCGTTGCGGCACGGGCGTCTGGTGGGGCTGTGCGTCGTGGCGGGGAAGGTGTGTAGGTTGCGGCGATGCGGCGAGCCCAGCCCGTCGTTTGACGGTGTGCCGGGTGAGTTGCGCTGCGAATCGAGTGTGGCGGGAAGGGGAGCTGCGTGGCGCCTGCGTCCGTTGGCAGCAGGGGCTGTGCTTTTGAGAGTTTGTTTGATTTCGGGACGACGACGACGACGACGACGACGACTGGTTGGTTGGTTGGTTGGGTGGGGTGGCGTGCGCGTTTGTCGTACTGGGCGAGTCGATTGCCTGCCGGCTGGCGAAAGGTGCGCCGCCGCCCGTCTCGCGCTCTGTGTTTTTTTTTTTTTTTTTTTCTCTCTGTGTGTGTCGGCTGCGTTTTGTTTGCGGTGCGCGCGAAAACGGTGGTGCCGAAAGTGTGCCGGCGTGGCGTTGCGACCGCGACGAGCCGCGGGCGCGCCATTTGGCTGGTGTTGCGTGAAGAGCGGCTGTGTACGGGTAGTGGCTGTAGCCGTACGTGTACGTGCATCCGGCCCGGCCGCCAGCCCAGCCCAGCCCAGCCCAGCCCAGCCGAGTCGGGTGAGCGGAGGCCGACACGTGGTGGTGCTCTGTGCTCTCTCGGCTCGGGGGGGTTTGTGTGTGTGCGTGTCTCGTTCGCTCTCCGGAATCTGCTTGTTCTGCTGATCCCCGCCTGTCGGCGTCGTTTATTTTTACTTATTTATTTTTTACCTGTTGTTTGTTTTTCGACGTCGTCTTGCAGTTTTGTCCTTTGCGGCGTGCCGACGACCCGCCGCGCGACCTTATGAAACCCCAAAGCGTGGCGTGGCGTGGCCGAGCCGCAGCAGCTAAGGGGGTGCGGCCGCCTCGACGCCTTAACCTCTCCTAAACTTCTTTAAGCCCCTTAACGCAGCCACCTAAACTAACGTAACCTAACCTAACCTAAGCTCTTAGGCCAACCCCCAAGTCGCCTTAACCTAACGTACGTGACCGCAACCTTAGCTTAACGCCTACGTTAAGACGTGACGTCACGTCAACGCTTAACCTAACCCTGACGCCTTCTTAGCCTAACCTGACGTAACCTAAGGTAAGGTAACCGTTGAAAGAAAGAAACCACCTTTGTTTTGACGTTGAGGCGTGTAAGGTCGGCTGTGAGGGCAGATTCGGTGTGTCTGTAGTTGGGGCTGGCTGGTAATTTATTTTGTTTGTTTGTTTATCGTTGTTTTGTTTTCGCCTGTGGCGGGGGGGTTGGCGCTCCGTCGGCCGGTGCCATGTTGCGCAGGCGGCGATCGTAAAAAAGTAAAAAAAAAAAAGAAAAAAGAAAAGAAAAATGTGTTGGAAGGGCTGTGGGTGTTGGCGGGCGAGGCGAGAGGAGGAGGACGGCCCGCGGCCGTGGCCCGACGGCTGCGGGCCGATCGGGAAAACGGCGGAAGGCGATGGGGCGGCGGAGGTGCGTTTGTGCACGGCCGTCATCGCCGCACGACTCGGCTCGTGTGGCTGTGGCGCCGGCCGCGGTGGCCGGGCTGCCGCGGCGACGGTGCGGGAGTTTTGACGAAGGTTTGGCCATTGTGGCGGGTCGTCGGCTGGGGCTGTGGGGGCGGCATTTGGGCGGGGGCGGCGATTCTCGGCGGGCCGACCCAGGCTGTGGCGCGCGGTGGCTGCAGTTTGGCCGTGGTTTGCGGCGCCGCCGCGGCGACTGGTTGGCGACCGTGGTGTCGGTGTGTGTAGCCCCATCCTCGGTGGTTTGAATGGCGCGGGTGGTTGCGGCGCAGGTTGGGGGCTGCTCCGCGCAGGCTGTCGGACGTTGGGCGGTAGCAAGCGCTCCTACCCACTTCTTCTTAACTTATCTTCAGTTGAGGGTAATGTAGGTTTTACCGGTAGGCATTTCCTACTTCATCTTTGTGTTTTTACGGGAGAGGAACATCGGGTTTGGATGTGTGTCATCTTTATTAGTGGTGTGTATCTGTCATCTAGTGTGGGATTTGTTTGTCATCATGTAGTTCTGCTGCGGCTTTCATCTTTGCAGCAGAGCTACAGGGCGTTTATATGTGGCCCTGTCATCATCAGGGGCTCCAAGGTTTCTGATCAGTGGGTTTCCTGCCTCTTCCTTGCTGTCGTAGAATCTTCTTGTAACTTCCTTAATGCGTTGTAGGACTTCAGGTTCAGGCGTGAGTTCTCGCAGGAATCTCGTTGGGAACTGCGAGTTTACGTGTAGAATTCTTCTGAGGGCCTTGTTTTGTAAGGCTTGCAGTCTAGATAGATGTTTGGTGGCAGCATTTCCCCACACGGTGCAGGCATATTCCATGATGGGGCGAATAAACATACGGTATATGAGCAGCCCATGGTCGCTGGAGAGAGTTGAGTTCTCGTTGAGGAGGGGGTAGAGAGCCCCCAGGCGCTGGTCAACTTTTCTTCGGACGGCGGTGATGTGCTGTTGCCAGGTAAGTTTTGCATCCATTATGACTCCTAGGTATGTGGCCATAGGTTGCCAGTCCATCTCCACTCCAAACAGCTGAAGCGCAGGTATCTGTGTGGGTCTCTTCCGTGTGAAGATGATTGCTTGACTCTTCTGTGCATTAAATTTCAGTCTCCATTTTCGGGACCAGTTCTCGATGTTTCGGCAGGCGTCGCGTAGTCGATGATGCATGATTATGGCCCATCTGCTCCGGGTGTAGACCGCTGTGTCGTCCGCGTATAGAGCTACTTCTACACGCGGTGTCCGAGGTAGGTCCGCTGTGTACAAAGAGTACAGGGTTGGTCCAAGCACTGACCCCTGCGGGACTCCAGCAGCGACAGGTCGTAGCGTCGAGGTGGCGTCATTGATTCTGACTCGGAAGGATCGTCCTTGAAGGTAGGAAGCGAGCAGGACTACATAAGGTTTGGGAAACTGTAGGTGTTGAAGTTTCCACAGTAGTCCTGTGTGCCAAACACTATCAAAGGCACGAGAGACGTCCAAAAAGATGGCCCCACAGAATTCTCGCTGGTTGAAAGCTTGAGTGATTTCTTCTACAACTCTCAGCAGTTGATGTGTGGTTGAATGTTGGCATCTGAATCCAAATTGCTCATCAGGCAGCATGTGATGGCGATCTATGAGAGTCTTGATACGCTTCAGCAGAAGCCTCTCAAAAACCTTGCTGAGATGAGAGAGTAGGCTGATCGGTCGGTAACTTCGAGGGTCCTTTCTGGATTTGCCTGGTTTGGGAACCGGCACAACTATGGCTTGTTTCCAGGCAGTTGGATAATTCTTCAGACGCAGGATGATGTTGAACAGAGCAGCAATGTAGATGTATGCGTTTGGTGGTAGTTCTTTCAGCATCTTCCCGTTGATGTTATCAAGACCTGGCGCTTTCTGGTTGTTTAGTCCACGTATGCAGACGTCGACTTCTTCTGGAGTAATCGGTGGTATGTCCTCTTCTTCCACTCTGTCAGGTGCTTGTAGGTATTCTTCAATTTCATGTTCAATCCGATGTACATGATTCCCATCCACCGGGTCGTCCACTGGTGTGAAGTTGTTTTCAAAAACGTCTGCAATGGCATTCGCTTTGTCGGCAGGAGTGTAGACGATACCATTGGGCGTTTCAAGTGGTGGTATCGTTGCCTTCCGCTTCGTGAAGAATCTGACAGTGTCCCAGGCTTCCGGATCGGGTGTAAACTCCTGCAGTTTGTCTGCCCATTGCCTGTTCCTGAAGTTTATGATGGCAGCCTTGATGCTTCTTCTCAGTAAGTTGATTCGTCGTTTCAGGGCCTGGTCCCTTGTCAGTCGCCAGTCCTTACAGAGCCTGTTCCTCTCACGTATCAGGTCAAGTATTTCCTGCGGAAGTCCTGGTCTTGTTGTCTGCTGTCTTCTAGTCATCGGTGTCGAGGTGGTAATGGCCGTTTGCAGGACGTCGTCAAGTGTCGCTAGCTCAGCCTCGATGTCTTCAGCGTCCGGATGAAGTGGTAATTCTTGATTGATAACTTCTTTATACCGATCCCAGTTCGTCCTTCTGAAATTCCATTTGGGTGGCTGATGAGTCGCTTGTGCAGCCAGGCGAAAAATGACCGGCAGATGATTTGAGTTTAGTGCGTGCCGCACCTCTGCTGTCAGGAATTGATTGAGCCCCTTCGTTATGGCTATGTCAATTACGTCTGGATTGCCATGAGACGGGTAGCAGGTAGGTTCATCCGGGCCGCACGCAAAGGCATTTGCCTGTTCCAGTACTTGCAGGAGGCGCCGTCCGCTGTAGGTAGTGGTCCGCGAATTCCAGGCTGCATGCTTCGCATTCATATCGCCAGCAATGAAGAGCTTTCCTCGCATTTGTAGGAGCGCTGTCGCATCCTCTACATTTAAAACTGGTTTCGGTGGTCGATATACTGCAACGAAAGTCACCATTCCCACTGATGTGTCCACTGCTATTGCTGTGGCTTCAATTGATCCCATGTCTGGTACCGGCACAGGGTAGTGTTTAATGGATCGTTTGATGTAAATTGCTGTGCCACCGCCCGCTGTAAGTCGATCCGTTCTGTAGCAGCTGTAGTTCGCAATATTTGCTCGGAGTCTCGGCTTCAGATGTGTCTCAGAAATAAGGCAGATGTCGATGTTTTCGTCGATCAGGAACTGTCGTACGTCGAGTAGGTCATGATATATGCTGTTGGCATTGTAAGTAGCCACGCAAAGATCTTCAATTCTGCGAACTCGAGCCATTATGCGCTGAGTGTTGGGTTGCCAGTTGGTCGAAGCACGTTTCTAATCGTGGCTTCAACTGTTGCTGCCAGGGTCGCTGGTAGAGCTTGAATAGCCCGACTCATCTCTGTGACAGCTGTCATCATGCCAGTCATGAGCTGTACTATGTCAGCGTACGATGGTGTTGTCGGCTGCTGTGATGGTTGTGATGTTTGCTGCTGCGACGGTTGTGGTGTGGTTGTTGCCTCAGGTCTTCGCCCACGTAGTGGTGGGAAGGTAGACGGATCGGGGTTGTAGTCGTCCTCATGTCGCGCCCTTGTGGAATTTTCTTGCTGCGCCCATGCTGCAGGTCGAGACTGTTGTTGCTGCAGATGTGCGATGCGTCGCTCCATCAGCGGTGGTTGTCCAGTTTGTTGTCCTTCTGCGTAGCGCTGGCTGGCAGGGGTGCTTCTGACGACAGTGTTTCTTCTAATGCGGTTCCTTTCCCTGGATGTGAGCGGTGGCAGTCCTCTCATCCGTCGACTGGCATCTTTATGTTTTGGGCAAGTCTTGTAATTTGCGGGGTGATTGCCCCCACAAAGCCCACATTTCGCTGGTTGTTCCTTAGGAACCGGGCACTGCCGGCTGTCATGGGGTCCGCCGCATTTGACACACACCCAAGCCATCGTGCAGTGTCTGGCAACGTGATTAAATCCTTGACAGCGGAAGCACTGCGTGATTCCGCGTTGTTTGCGTAATATTTCTGCTGTGACTTCCAGGGCAAAGAGCCTGTGGATCTGTAGAATCTTCCTGCTGTCCAGGGAGTCAGGAAGGATGACAACTCTCAGTCCGGACTTCTGGTTGGTGCCAGGCATTCGGTGGAAGTCTACAACGTGCACCGTGTAGCCCATCCGTTGCAGTTCTTCCTTTACATCTTCATTTGTGAGGGAAGCGACTACTCCTCGCAGTACCACTTTCAGCATGGGTGCCCGTACAGTTGGGAAGGTATACATGGGTATACCTCTGGCTCCAACAAGGTCCATCACGCGTACATAGTCTTCATTGGAGGAGACAGTAAGCTTCAATTTGTCTCCTCCCGCTTGTTTAGCAGAAAACGGTTGCTTCAAGTTTTCTTTGAGCCAGTCGTACAATTCCTTATATGTGTCTGGATATTGCATTACTATAGGTGGCATTCTCTCCGCCGGTTGTGAAGGCCTTTGCTGTTGTGACGCCTCGCTTTCGTCCGCAGCCGAAGTTTCTTCCTCGATAGCGTTGTATCTATTTCGTGTTTCAAGCCCTTGCCCTTGCGGTGGTTGCGATGCTTGTATCTTAGCTTGCCGTTTTCTTGGCGGGTTTCGAAATCCGTCGTCCGACTGAGTTTGGTGTTGTGATGTGCGGCCGTCTTCGCTTCGTTTGCGGCTTAAAGAGCTGCCGCCATTTGCATCGGTACTGCTCCCAGTTGCATTGTCGAGTTGCATAGCTTCATAAGCCGACTGTGATATCATACCGCCGTCCGTGTTCGCCGTGTTCGGAGTACTGGGTACATTTTCCAACTCCATGCTTTCTTCAGGTGGCTGAGATGCCGTCTGTGCGTTCTGCAGTTGAGGTGCAGTCGGCGCGGGTACAAACAGTTCCGGATATGCTTGCCTAGCTCTGGCCGTTCTCGATTGCCGGGTCGTCATAGTCTCATTTCCCTGCCTCCATTGCCGGTTCGTCATCAGTGGGGGGTCAGATGAGGCCGCCGACGAAGCATGCTCCGCCGGACGGCGATCTGCCACACCCTTCGCGGAGTTATCGCCCGTTATCATCGCAGCGCAAGCGTCATACGTCTGCTCACAACGGAATACTAACTCGAACTGGGTAGCAAGCGCGGGAGGCGCGGCGCGGCGGCGCGGCGGCGCGCCGAGTGGCGGCCGCTCTCTCGGCCGTCCGCGCCCGCCCGCGACACTGGCTGGGCCAGGCGCGTGCGCGGCTATTCTCTGCTGCGCGCCCCTCGCTGTTGTGCGTCGTCGAAGGAGAGAAGGAAGCGAAACCAAGGGGAAAAAAGAAAAGAGAACAAGCAAAAGATGGCAGACCAGGCGGCTACGAACGAGACTGCCGCGGCACCCGCCGCCACCGGCACTACGAAGAAGGCCAAGTCTGCGTCGTCTGCGAAGAAGCCGCGCGCCAAGCCTGCGCACCCGCGCACCTCTGAGATGGTGACGGCCGCCATCAAGAGTCTGAAGGAGCGCGGCGGGTCGTCGCTGCAGGCGATCAAGAAGTACATTGCCGCGCACTACAAGCTGGACGCGGAGAAGCTGGCGCCCTTTATCAAGAAGTACCTCAAGTCGGCCGTCGTGGCTGGCGAGCTGGTGCAGACGAAGGGGAAGGGCGCGTCGGGCTCTTTCAAGCTTGCCGGCGCCGGCGGCGGGGCGGCCGAGGGCGGCAAGGCTCGTGGTGGCGGCGGTGGTGCGAAGAAGAAGCGCGCCGCTCCGGCCAGCAAGGAGAAGAAGGGGGCCCGTGCGGCCGGCGCAAAGAAGGCTGGCGGCGTGAAGGCGGCGACCGGTCGGAAGGCGGGCGCCGCCAAGAAGGCGTCTGCGGCGTCGGCCGCTCCCGCGGGTGCGAAGAAGGCGGCTGCGGCCAAGCCGGCCAAGGCCAAGTCGCCGTCGAAGGCGAAGAAGGCCGCCAAGGTTCCGACGAAGAAGCCGAAGGCGCCGCGCCCGAAGAAGGCGACGGCGACGCCGTCTAAGGCGAAGGCTTCGCCCAAGAAGAAGAAGTAAAAAGGGCAGGGAAGGGTTGGCGGTTGACACCGTCGCCTGGTGGCCGGCGCGCAACCAGAGGCTGTCGCGCGGTCCCGGACAAAAACAAAAACGGCCCTTCTCAGGGCCATCAAAGCACGTCGGGAAGGTGTTGATTGTCGTGTCGTGTCGTGGTCGGTCGGTTGCCTTGTTGTCTGTCTGTCTTGCTTGCTGGCGTTTGTTTGTTTCATGTGTGGATGGTGGTTGGATTGTGGGGTCGTTGGCGGGCGTGGGCGGCGGCGCGCGGCTGGTGTTACACAAAGTGTATTTTACTTTTACCTATTTATTTTGCGCCGCGTTTGTTTGTTTGTTTGTTTGTCTTGGTGGTGGTTTTGGAATAGTCTTTTTTGTTTTGCTTTGCTTTGCTTTGCTTTCCGGGCGTCACGTTTTGTGCCGTGGCCTGTGTGGGTGGCGCTATTGACGCTTGCGACTTGGTTCGGCCGGTGCGGTGCTTTTTTTTTTTTTTTTGGAAACGGCGGCGCCGGGCCGGGCCGGGGGTGGGACGACTGGACTGGAGAGTGAGTGGGGAACTAGTCGTTGCGACCGACAAAGTTTTGCTCGCGACGGAGAGACGTTAGTGGCCCTGAAAAGGGCCGTTTTGTTTGTTTGGCGGTGTGCGGGTTTAGGCGCGCTCGCCGCGGATGCGGCGCGCGAGCTGGATGTCCTTGGGCATGATGGTGACTCGCTTGGCGTGGATTGCGCACAGGTTGGTGTCTTCGAAGAGGCCGACGAGGTAGGCCTCGCTGGCCTCTTGCAGGGCCATGACTGCGGAGCTCTGGAAGCGCAGGTCGGTCTTGAAGTCCTGGGCGATCTCGCGCACTAGGCGCTGGAATGGCAGCTTGCGGATGAGCAGCTCTGTGCTCTTCTGGTAGCGCCTGATTTCTCGCAGGGCGACGGTGCCCGGCCTGTAGCGGTGGGGCTTCTTGACGCCGCCGGTGGCGGGCGCGCTCTTCCTCGCCGCCTTGGTGGCGAGCTGTTTGCGCGGCGCCTTTCCGCCGGTGGACTTGCGGGCCGTTTGCTTTGTCCGGGCCATGGCTACTGCGGATGCGGATGCGGCGTGGAGGATATGCGTGCGCGACGGCGTCCGGTGCTGCCTTGACAACGGGCCCGCGCGCCACGCCACGCCACGCCACGCTGCACAGGAGAGGGTGGTCCCTCGACTCGTATAGGAAGTACTAGCGCTGGCGCGCTTCGCCTTCCTCTTGACGGGTGGTGAAGAAGTGGAATTGGTGGTATGGTTTGCTTGACGTTGTGCATTTTGGGTTTTTTTTTTTTTTTTTTTTTTTTTTTTTTTTTTTTTTTTTTTTAATAAGATGAAAGAATAGTGAGAGGGATAGTTAGAGAAGCAGGAAAACGAAAGGCCCAATTGACTGGCCGTTGCACGGTAATTAACAGTAACAGGTGACAGAACAGTAAAAGGAATAGTGAGAGATAGAGGAAAACGAACGGCTCCATTGACTAGCCGGAGAAGAAACGTTGAGTGACAGACGAAAGAATAGTGAAAGATGACAGGAAGAGGATGAAGAAAACGAAAGGCCTTCGTCCTGGCCAGATCTTCTTGGTGAGGGCCCGCGCGCCACGCCACGCCACGCTGCACAGGAGAGGGTGGTCCCTCGACTCGTGTAGGAAGTACTAGCGCTGGCGCGCTTCGCCTTCCTCTTGACGGGTGGTGAAGAAGTGGACTTGGCGGTATGGTTTGCTTGACGTTGTGCATTTTGGTTGTTTTTTTTTTTTTTTTTTTTTTTTTTTTTTTTTTTTTTTTTTTTTTTAATAAGATGAAAGAATAGTGAGAGGGATAGTTAGAGAAGCAGGAAAACGAAAGGCCCAATTGACTGGCCGTTGCACGGTAATTAACAGTAACAGGTGACAGAACAGTAAAAGGAATAGTGAGAGATAGAGGAAAACGAACGGCTCCATTGACTAGCCGGAAAAGAAACGTTGAGTGACAGACGAAAGAATAGTGAAAGATGACAGGAAGAGGATGAAGAAAACGAAAGGCCTTCGTCCTGGCCAGATCTTCTTGGCGACGGCGATGACGGTGGCGGCAGATATTTCAGGATGGTGTGACAAAAAAGGAGAAGTGGTAGGAAGAGGAAGAAGTAACAGGACGGGGGGGTGGATGGGAGGTGTCAGGGGGGGCGGGAAAGGAGGTCGGGCCAGCGAGTGGTGGCCAGGCGATGGAGGCGGGTGCCAAGAGAGACAATGAGTGGATTGGGGGAATGACGGGATTGGTCATAGAAGGAGATGGCGGAGGATCGGACACGGTCTTGAAGGAGGGGGATATTGGCAAGGAGGTGAAGTTCACGGGTTGGGAAACGGTAAGGGAGGCGAAGGGCAATTCGAAGGGCACGATTCTGTACTGTCTGCAGGCGGTGGAGATGCGTAGGCGCGGCATTGCCCCACACAACCGAGGCATACTCCAGGAGGGGGCGGATGAGGGATGTGTAGAGGAGGAGGGCAAGAGGAATGGGAAGGGTAGAGGTAGGGTTCATAAAAGGGTAGAGTTGGCCGATGCGCCCCAAGGCCTTCCGCCGGATGGCCTCTATGTGGGGACGCCAGGTGAGGGCCCTATCCAGGGTGACCCCCAGGTACATAGCTGTTCTGGCCCAGGGGGCGGGGGTGCCGAGCACAGTGACAGGGGGATAGGCGACCGGCCACCGCCGCCGACAAATGATGAGTGCCTGCGTCTTTGCCGGGTTGAAGGCCAGGCGGGGCCCGCGCGCCACGCCACGCCACGCTGCACAGGAGAGGGTGGTCCCTCGACTCGTATAGGAAGTACTAGCGCTGGCGCGCTTCGCCTTCCTCTTGACGGGTGGTGAAGAAGTGGAATTGGCGGTATGGTTTGCTTGACGTTGTGCATTTTGGTTTTTTTTTTTTTTTTTTTTTTTTTTTTTTTTTTTTTTTTTTTTTTTTTTTTTTTTTTTTAATAAGATGAAAGAATAGTGAGAGGGATAGTTAGAGAAGCAGGAAAACGAAAGGCCCAATTGACTGGCCGTTGCACGGTAATTAACAGTAACAGGTGACAGAACAGTAAAAGGAATAGTGAGAGATAGAGGAAAACGAACGGCTCCATTGACTAGCCGGAAAAGAAACGTTGAGTGACAGACGAAAGAATAGTGAAAGATGACAGGAAGAGGATGAAGAAAACGAAAGGCCTTCGTCCTGGCCAGATCTTCTTGGCGACGGCGATGACGGTGGCGGCAGATATTTCAGGATGGTGTGACAAAAATGTGAAGTGGTAGGAAGAGGAAGAAGTAACAGGACGGGGGGGTGGATGGGAGGTGTCAGGGGGGGCGGGAAAGGAGGTCGGGCCAGCGAGTGGTGGCCAGGCGATGGAGGCGGGTGCCAAGAGAGACAATGAGTGGATTGGGGGAATGACGGGATTGGTCATAGAAGGAGATGGCGGAGGATCGGACACGGTCTTGAAGGAGGGGGATATTGGCAAGGAGGTGAAGTTCACGGGTTGGGAAACGGTAAGGGAGGCGAAGGGCAATTCGAAGGGCACGATTCTGTACTGTCTGCAGGCGGTGGAGATGCGTAGGCGCGGCATTGCCCCACACAACCGAGGCATACTCCAGGAGGGGGCGGATGAGGGATGTGTAGAGGAGGAGGGCAAGAGGAATGGGAAGGGTAGAGGTAGGGTTCATAAAAGGGTAGAGTTGGCCGATGCGCCCCAAGGCCTTCCGCCGGATGGCCTCTATGTGGGGACGCCAGGTGAGGGCCCTATCCAGGGTGACCCCCAGGTACATAGCTGTTCTGGCCCAGGGGGCGGGGGTGCCGAGCACAGTGACAGGGGGATAGGCGACCGGCCACCGCCGCCGACAAATGATGAGTGCCTGCGTCTTTGCCGGGTTGAAGGCCAGGCGCCAACGTTTGGCATAATCGACAACAGAGTCGATGGCCTGTTGTAGTTTCTGCCGGAGGAGCGCCTTGCTCCGGGAGCGAGCAAAAACCGCGGTATCATCCGCATACAGGGCGAGATGCACACGAGGCACGGTGGGCGTGTCGGCTGTGAACAGACTGTATAGAACAGGGCCGAGCACGCTCCCCTGTGGAACACCCGCCCTGATACGACGCCTGGTGGAGGTACCTCCCGGGATCCGGACATGGAATGTACGACCTTCTAAGTAGGTGGCGATGAGGCGCACATGGGAGATGGAGAAGCCGTGCCCGAAGAGCTTGTAAAGTAGCCCCTCGTGCCAGACAGAATCGAACGCCCGGGAGACATCGAGGAAGACGGCCCCGAAGTACTCCCGACGCTCAATGGCCTCCAGTGCTTCCTCAACAAGACGGAGGAGTTGGTGGGTGGTGGAGTGTCCTCGCCGGAAGCCAAACTGAACGTCGGGGAGTACCCGCTCCCGAGCGACGTGGATCAGGACACGTTTGAGATACAGCCTCTCAAACAGCTTGGAGAGGGCGGGAAGGAGGCTGATGGGACGATAGCTGGAAGGGGATCGAGGGTCTTTCCCAGGTTTGGGGATGGCAATCACCTCCGCGTGTTTCCACACGGAAGGAAACTGCCTAGAGGAGAGGATGGAATTGAAAGTAGAAGTAAGGACGGGAACAGAGGCTGGGGGAAGCTGCTTGAGAAGCTGATTGGTGAGTCTGTCTGGGCCACCGGCTTTTCGGGAGTGGAGGGACTTAAGCTCCCGGGCAATCTCCTCATCCGTGACGGGGGTGATATGGTCTTCTGGATCCTGGGCGGTGGGGGCCCGCGCGCCCCGGGTGCTGCGCTTATATGCCCTCGGTGCGCGGTGGTGGGGGGAGGGGAGGGCGGGCCGCGGGGCCCCAGAGTCTATATAGGGGGGCGGCGCGCGCGCTGGGCGCCACAACCGTAGCCGACTCGCTAGCGCCGGGTGAGGAGCTTGCCTTGCTTTCTGTTTTTTATATTATTGTGGTTGAGACGCTTGAAGAAGAAGAAGAATGACAGGCCGCGGCAAGGGAGGAAAGGGGCTCGGCAAGGGTGGCGCCAAGCGGCACCGCAAGGTGTTGCGCGACAACATCCAGGGCATCACGAAGCCCGCGATCCGCCGCCTGGCGCGCAGGGGCGGCGTGAAGCGCATCTCTGGTCTGATCTACGAGGAGACGCGCGGAGTGCTGAAGGTGTTCCTGGAGAACGTGATCCGCGACGCGGTGACGTACACTGAGCACGCCAAGCGCAAGACTGTGACGGCCATGGACGTGGTGTACGCCCTGAAGAGGCAGGGGCGCACCCTGTACGGTTTCGGCGGTTAGGCGGTGTGAGACCGAAGGAAGGAAGGAAAGAGAGATTGAAAAACGGCCCTTTTCAGGGCCACCACAGTGTTCGGAAGTTGAAAAGTGCGAAAGAGTCTGTGTTGCTGGTTTTTCTTTTCCTTTTTTAGTCTACTTGGCCTTTTAGTTTTGTTTGGAGTTTTTTTGACGTGGTGTGCGGTGCGGTTGGGAGGGAAGGAAGCGTGCCCTTGCGTTGTGTGAGCTCCCTCCTTCCTTCCTTCCTTCCTTCCTTCCTTCCTTCCCCTCCCTCTTTGCTTGTATGCTTCTTGTCGGTGGATGGGCTGTGTGTTGCGGCGCGGCTGAGTGCCGAGGGGTTATTTTTGAGGTGTGTTGTTGTGCGCCACGTGTGCTGGTTAATGGTCGCGAGACTGTGCGTGCGTGGAGTGGAGTGGAGGAGGTGGCCAAGTACGTGTGTACAAGATGGCGGCGCCTGTGTGTGTAAGAAGGAAAAAAAACCGTACACACAGAGAGAGAGAGAGAGAGAGAGAGAGAGAGAGAGAGAGAGAAGTGGTGCGACGAACGACTGGAATTCTGCTTTGGACGTAGGTTTGTGTGGTGGCCCTGAAAAGGGCCGATTGTGTTTTGTTTTTGAGCCGAGGCGGCAAATGGCGCGCTGCGTGCCAAGGGAGCACGCGGCGGTTGCCGATTGCGCTGTCTCTCTTTTAGGCCTTCTTCTCGGTCTTCTTTGGCAGCAGGACGGCCTGGATGTTGGGCAGGACACCTCCCTGTGCGATGGTGACGCCCGACAAGAGCTTGTTGAGCTCCTCGTCGTTGCGTATGGCGAGCTGCAGGTGGCGCGGGATGATGCGCGTCTTCTTGTTGTCGCGGGCCGCGTTTCCGGCCAGCTCGAGCACCTCAGCCGCGAGGTACTCCATGACGGCGGCGAGGTAGACGGGCGCCCCGGCGCCGACGCGCTCGGCGTAGTTTCCCTTGCGCAGGAGGCGGTGGATTCTGCCGACCGGGAACTGGAGCCCAGCCCTGCTTGAGCGGGACTTTGACTTGCCCTTGACTTTGCCTCCCTTTCCGCGTCCGGACATGGCGATGGGCTAGTTTCGAAAGAAGCGAGAAAGAAAAGCACAACGCCCCAAACGGTGCGAGCCGCAGCGAGTCGAGCAGCGGAGTGCGTGCCGGCGCCGGCGGGGTGGGGGTCCTTTATGGGCTCGGGTGCGGCGGCCGGTTGCGCGCGCGCCCCATTGGTCGGCGGCCGCAGCAGGGCGAGCTGGTAAAGGTGCGGCGGCGGCGTGCGGCGGGTGCCACTGTGTGGGGAGACGCTGACTGGAGCGGAGCGCTTGACTGACTGACTGCGCGTGCCTGCCTGCCTGTTTGTTCGTGATGCCGCCCAAGACTAGCGGGAAAGCCGCCAAGAAGGCTGGCAAGGCGCAGAAGAACATTTCGAAGGGCGACAAGAAGAAGAAGCGCAAGAGGAAGGAGAGCTATGCCATCTACATCTACAAGGTGCTGAAGCAGGTGCACCCTGACACGGGCATCTCTTCGAAGGCGATGAGCATCATGAACAGCTTCGTGAACGACATTTTCGAGCGCATTGCGGCCGAGGCTTCTCGCCTGGCGCACTACAACAAGCGCTCGACCATCACGTCCCGCGAGATCCAGACCGCTGTGCGGCTCTTGCTGCCTGGCGAGCTGGCCAAGCACGCGGTGAGCGAGGGCACGAAGGCGGTGACCAAGTACACGAGCTCCAAGTAAGGAGGTGGCTCTTGGAAATGGGAGGCTCGTCCGCGGCGCGGCGAAGGAAAGAGAAAAAAAAAAAACGGCCCTTTTCAGGGCCACCAAAATGCCTTTGCGGGAAGGGCGGAATTGTTGTTGTTGTGAGCGGGTGGACGGGCGGCACAGCTGTAGCTGTAGCTTGTGGTGTGGTGCGGCGCCGGCGCCTTTGGTTTTGGTGTGACGTTGGGGATACGCACTTTAGCCACAGCCGGGTCGTGGGCGTGGGTGTTTCGAGACGTGTTGGTGTTAGGGGGGCGGATCGCTGGAGTTGGCTTGTTTGATATATATTTTTGTTTTTGTCCCCTTTGTATGGTATGGCCGGAGGTGTGGAACGGAAAGCAAACCGCGACTGTCGGATGTCACACCGTTGGTGGCGAGGGTGAGAAACACGTTGCCGCCTACAGCTGCTTCTACGCCGAGCGGGTGCGTTAAGTTAGTTGGTTGGTTGGGCGACGTAAAAGTGGAGCGTGGAGGTGTGTGTGAACGTGAGGTGACACGCATTGTATTGCATTGTATTTGTACGCGCGAGGTGAGTTAGGAGACCACGCGCCACGACGTACGGTGCCCTCTTTCGACCTGACGTCTGACGTCTGGTTTTTGTTTGTGGAGGCGGTGTCGTCATTCTGGATGTACGTGTATTTTCCGCTCAGTTGAGTGAGGTGACGCGAGACGACGGCGTCGGTGGTGTTTTTGTTTTGTTGTTGGCGCCCCGGGGATGAAGAGGGGCACCCGACGGTAACGAGAGGTTGCACTTTGTGATCGGTCGAATGTCCGGGGAGCGAGGAATAGGGTGGGGGGTTGAAAAGAAACGCCAGTGTAGGGCAACGGGACGGTGAACGTTCCCGTGGTGTCGGAGGTGTGCAGTGGGGGGGAGGAAAAAAAAAAAAAAAAAAAAGCGCGTAACGGCGCGGCTGCCGTGGTGGAAACGTTCTCTCCAACTGTGGTGGTGTCCCCTGTGTGTTTTGTTGTTCTCTATATCGTGTGTCCCCTCGCACAAGACGCTCTCTGGGCGGGTTTGATTCATTCATTTTTGCATTGTCACGTAGCGTAGAATGGTGGAATGCGCAAGAGTTGAGTGAGACTGGCGACGGTATATGGTCTGAGCAGCGTCAGCTGCACTGCACACTCCCCGGAAAAGAATCTTGGATGCCGTGCTAACTGAAATTTGGTGGACGGGGTTCTCAAGGCCTGTTTTCCTATTTTGTTGTCTGTCTGTAGTTAAGATGGTGAAATGACGTCGAAGAAGCAGTATTGTGCTCACAGAAACGGAAACAAACTGTTATGGAAATGCCCTAGTTTGATGAAAGGAAATGTGTGTTGAATATACAGGATGGTAAAGACCAAGTGCGTTGAAAGAAACGTTGTGAAGGAACGAACGTTCCCTGAATTGGTTTCTTTTTGTTCCCGAGTTGTGTACAATGGACGACGGTTGTGCCATATCGCAGCATTGCATCATCCCCAGGTTTTATTTCAATTGAGCGATAAAAAAAGGAAAAAGAGAAGAACAAGAACACTATCGAAATGGTCTATGGTGTGTGACCCACAATTGTTGTCTTTAAATCACTTACCCAACCATGTCGTAAAAATATTTATTTATTTTTTTTTTTTTTTTTTACAGTGGCTGCCCAATGACCTAGATGTAACAGAGAGAGAGAGAAACACATGGCGTGTCAGATGTTTGTTTTCTTTTCCCCCCCGTCAAGTGGCAAATGCGAACACCGTCAGCTGTAATTGACGATCGACACTAGTATGGCGCGAAAAGGGGGTGCGACCTGTGCAGTTGTGGGTGAAACTTTGGGTGATGGGCTGTCATGCGGCATCGCGTGCGTTCATTACCCCTCGGCGGCGGCGGCGGCGCCGCAGCTCCGTCCAGCTCGCGCTCTCGGAAACAACCCTCTCGTAATGCCGCGTCTCCTCCGTCACTGCAATTTTCAAAGGGAAACCTGTGTGGCCGGTGGGGGTGTGTCAACCGTTGGGCTCAAGCTCCGCCGACAAAAAGTGTTGAGTGTATCCAGTGTGAGAGAGGTTGACGCTTTTCGTGGTGTGTGTGTGGCAATGTTTTGAAAAGTTTGCAACGTACGTTAAGAAGTGTTGACGCTGAAACTTGCGGGCTGTGTGGCCCTGGTGGTTGGCTGGCTGGAGACGCGGGCGTGTCCAGTCGGTCGGTTGTTGTGGCTGAAAGGTACGTATACGGTTCCGCCGTCCCGTCGGAACTGCGTCTGTCTGGAAGGTATGACGTGACGTGCAGTTTTTATTAGGTCAGCCTTGTTGTGTATTGTTCCATTTGTTGCTCACTCGTCACCCGTATTTGGTGTGGCGATGTATGTGGACGTACTGCTGGATCAGTGTCAGGGTTTCCGTGGGAGGTGTTGGTTGGGTTGGATTTGCCTGACACGGCTGAGTCCGCAATTGGCCTGCCGTTCGTTGATGTGATATGTGGGTTCTGAGGAAGAATGTGTACGAGATAGTTGCCCTGCCCTGCCCTGCCCTTTCTTTCGCGTTCGTGTGTGCCCCCCTTGTTGTGTAGTGTGGGTTGAACATGGTTCTTTACCGAGTGGGGGGGGGGGGGGGGGGAATGGGATGGACGGATCCGTTGCTGTTGCTGTCACCGTCAAGACAACGCACGCACCCCTGTCCTACGAGAAGGTGTGTCAACCGGGGTTTCGGCAGTCGTGTGTGTAGGGGACGGGGAGAAGCAAAGTGGAGAGTGCGGCACGGGCAGAGAGTGGAATTGGGGCGCGTTGATGTTGGGAAACATCCCCCAAGGGTTGCGGGATGATGTGGCGGTGAGAGCGGGGGGCGGGGGAGAAAAGAAAAGCGAAAAAGAACTAAGGAAGAGGAGGAGGCGTGCGTGTGCGCAGTGGCGGGGCCCCAAAGACCTGTCGTGTGGTGTCGGCCGAACGCGAACGCGTGTGCGGGGCAGCGTCGGCACGGAGAGAGAGAGAGAGAGAGAGAGAGAGAGAGAGAGAGCGAGCTGGTCTGATGGGTATTTTTTTACCCCCTGTACTCGAAGGACCGGATCTGTCCTTGATCCCTGCCTTCTGTCTGATTATGTTGGGTAACAAAATGATGGGATGATAGGGTCTCTTGGGTGTGTGTAGATGTTTGTTGTTTGAGTGAGTGTTATGGTGTTTGTATTTTATTTTTGTTTATCATGGTATGTTGTAGTTTGTGGTGTTTTGTCGTGATGGGAAATGTCGTTCTTGGGTCGGGTGGATTTTGTCCCAGATTTCTGATGAGTGGGTGGTTCGAATCCGTGGTTTGGTGGGAAAAAAAAAAAAAAAAAAAAAAAAAAAACTTTATGGATTTTTCTTTGGATGATTTCCGGGATTTTGAGTATGTTATGGTTTGTGTATATGTCTCGGTTTGTCTGGTACCGGCCGGCATCAGCAGCAATTCTGAAGTATTTGTTGTGCACCCTTTTTTTTTACTCTTGTTATGTTGGTGTCTGCGGCCATTGACCAGATTTTCAGAGCCGTAAGTGATGGCTGGTTCCTATGACGGTTTTGAAGATTTTCTTTTTGGCGCGCATATTTATTCTGTTTCCTTTGATGATTGGGTACAGTCTGAATATTGCTGCTGCAGCCTTGTTACAAACGTGTGTAACATGGTCTCTAAATGTCAACCTCTTGTCCAGCTTGATGCCTAGATACTTTATTGTGCCTGACCATGGAAGATTGTTATTTCTGAGGCGTATATGCAGGTTAGGAGGTATTCTTTTTGAATGTGAATCGTATTGTATTGCTTGGGTTTTCTCCGCGTTTATTGTTTTTTTTGGTTAGCCCATTTCTGGATGGATTGTAGGTGTTGCTCTATTTTTGTGACTCTATATTGCAGGTTAGAACTGCTGCGGTAGACTGCAGTGTCGTCTGCAAATAGTGACAAGTGTCCTCCCAGCTGTTTGTTTGTGTATATTGAGTAGAGAATGGGCCCCAGCACTGAGCCTTGCGGGACTCCAGCCTCTATGGATCTAGTGTTACTTGCCGCTCCTGGTACATGGACATAGAATGCTCTGTTGCGGAGAAAAGAAGCAATAATGTGGATGGGGCAGTTGTACTGGTGGAGCTTGTAGATAAGGCGTTATCCGAATGCTTTTCCAATGTCAAGCAGGACTGCTCCAGTACTGTGTCTAATGTTTCTGGCCTGACATATGTGCTCGACTAGTCTGGTCACCTGGTGGGTGGTGCTGTGTTCTTCGCGGAATCGGAATTGTTGTGGGATGATTATGTTGTTATCCTTTAAGAATTGAATTTCTTCAGTTCAGTTTGAATGAGCTTTCCGAGGACCTTTCCAAGGAAGTTGGCCTATAGTTTTGCGGAAATAATAAGTCCTTGTTTGGCTTTGGTAATGTGATGACTCGGGCCTGTTTCCAAGTAGTTTAGTCTGAAGCAAGCATTATATATTGATGTTAGATAGATAATTGATAGTTGCTGGAGGTAGGTGATGTAGTAGTTGCGGTTTGATGGAATCTGGGCCTGATGCCTTCTTAGGATGTGTGTATGTTTGTGATGTGATAAGATACGGGGTTTCTGCGTTTATTGGATTGTGAAAGATGTTCTGATCGGGGCACTTAGGATGCGGTTTTACCCTTCTGAGTACCATTTCCTGGTGGTCATCAGTTTCGTCATCTACCGCTTCTGGTGCTTGGAATTGCCTTTCTAGTGAATCCGCCAGTGCTTCAGCTCGGTCTGTGGGGTCGTTCCTTCCCCATGTAGATGTAGATGTAGATGTTTCGTGTTTAGTTTACGAGTTTTAAGAAATTTCCAGAATTTTTCCTGGTCCCTTTCTGCTTCTCGTAACGTTTCCTCCCACGCCTCGCTACGGTGGTTTTCGGAGCTCTCTTTTTGATCCTCCCGGCCAATTGCTCTGATTTTCGTCGGTCGGCTGGGTCCCTGTAGTTTCTGGCGCGCGCGGGCTGCGGTTGGCGCCTTTGGTGGCAACGGCCGGGGCAAGCAGCGGTGTGTGGTGTGGTGCGGGGCGGGCAGGGGCAGGGGCAGGGGCAGGGGCAGGGGCAGGGGCAGTGGCAGTGGTGGTTGACGGATGGCCTGGGGGCCGAAAAACGGGCCGGCCGGCGGACGGCGGACGGATGTTGAGAGAGGCGGCGCGCACGCGTCTCGCGCGGACACAGGCGCCACAGCGTTGATTGGAAGGAGGTGCGGTGCGGGGATGGGCCCAGGAAAAAAGACGGTCGTGGCCCCTGTCTTGGGTGCGTGTCGACGTCAGCACCGTCGGTGTGGTGTGGTGTGGTGTGGTGTGGGCAGGGAGGGGGGGAAAAGCGGGCTGCGGGCTGCGGGCTGCGGGCTGCGGGCTGCGGAGGGAATGGTGGTGGGGAGTAGGCACACATGTGGGCGGGCGCAAAATCGGCCGGTGCCCGTAAACCGCGGCGGGATATTGGGTGGAAAAGAGGGAAATTGTAGAAAGGAAAACAAGCGGAGGGGGCGAATGTGGTGGGGTGGGGGGACGGGCGGGGGCGAGGCGACAGCTTGCTTTTTCTTTTTCATTTTATTCTGTTGTAGTGTTTTTGTTTTTTTGTTTTTTTTGCGTGTGTGTGGCCTTGGAGAGGCTGGTCTTGTCTGGCTTACGCTTTGGGTGCGTGTGTTGGTACTTTTTCGTTTTTTCTTGTTCTGCAGAGCAGGGGCGGGGCGGTGGGAACGGCTGGCTGGCTGGCTGTGCCCAGAGGAGGAGGAGACGCTGGCGGCGGGCCCGGCTCCTGGGGCTGCTGTTGCATGCGCTGTGCAAAGAAAGGAAGAGTGGGTTTGTTTGGCTGGTGAAGTGCATTATTTAAGTGTGGGCTTGCCGGCCTGGCTCCGATGCGCAGGTAGATAGATGCCGGCGGCGACCGCAGGCAGGCAGGCGCGTTGTGTGTACAGAGGGACGAGCCATGTGTTTTGCAAGCAGGACGTGGCGTGCCGAGTGGAGAGGAGGCGGCGGCTCGGCTCGGTTCGGCCCGGCCCGGTCCGGCGGTGCCGCGCTGTTGTCGCGGACGTGAGCGCCCCCTGGCGGGCGGGTGGTTGGCGGCGGCGTGGTGGACGCGTGTGGCAGTTGTGTGCACGGGTTGCTTGGGCGAGTGAGCAGTGGCTGGCGGTGTTGGCGCGTCGTCGGGGAGGTACGTGTTGCGGCCGCGTCTGCTGCGCGCTGCGTCGTTGTGTCGACTGTGTGTGGGCGTGGGCACGTGTGCTCTGCCGAGGGCGTCGTAAAAAAGTGGGTCGCGGTGTGCGTGCGTAGCCCGTGATGATGTATTGTGCGTCGCGTCGTTGTGTGCGAAACGGATGCCGAGAGGTGTGTGGTAAGTGCGAAGCGCGAATGTGCGGCGTTTGGCGGTTTCGGTGTGTTTTCTGTTTTTGCGGCGTGAGAGTGGGGCTGGCTGGCTGGCTGGCTGTTGTTGGTTGCCTTGTGTGTGTAGGTTGATGGCGCGACGCGGAGGGGACGCCGTTTGCTGCGTGCCTTGCCTCGCGTGTGTTGGCGCGCCGTGCATGTGTTTGGGTCGCGGGGGCGGTGTTTTTGTTTGTATTTGGATTTTCATTTTTTGGCGTGTTGTGTCGTGTATGGCAAGGGCGAGAGGAGTAGTGCGGTAGTGGTAGTGCAGTAGTGTCGTTGCGGCACGGGCGTCTGGTGGGGCTGTGCGTCGTGGCGGGGAAGGTGTGTAGGTTGCGGCGATGCGGCGAGCCCAGCCCGTCGTTTGACGGTGTGCCGGGTGAGTTGCGCTGCGAATCGAGTGTGGCGGGAAGGGGAGCTGCGTGGCGCCTGCGTCCGTTGGCAGCAGGGGCTGTGCTTTTGAGAGTTTGTTTGATTTCGGGACGACGACGACGACGACGACGACGACTGGTTGGTTGGTTGGTTGGGTGGGGTGGCGTGCGCGTTTGTCGTACTGGGCGAGTCGATTGCCTGCCGGCTGGCGAAAGGTGCGCCGCCGCCCGTCTCGCGCTCTGTGTTTTTTTTTTTTTTTTTCTCTCTCTGTGTGTGTCGGCTGCGTTTTGTTTGCGGTGCGCGCGAAAACGGTGGTGCCGAAAGTGTGCCGGCGTGGCGTTGCGACCGCGACGAGCCGCGGGCGCGCCATTTGGCTGGTGTTGCGTGAAGAGCGGCTGTGTACGGGTAGTGGCTGTAGCCGTACGTGTACGTGCATCCGGCCCGGCCGCCAGCCCAGCCCAGCCCAGCCCAGCCCAGCCCAGCCGAGTCGGGTGAGCGGAGGCCGACACGTGGTGGTGCTCTGTGCTCTCTCGGCTCGGGGGGGTTTGTGTGTGTGCGTGTCTCGTTCGCTCTCCGGAATCTGCTTGTTCTGCTGATCCCCGCCTGTCGGCGTCGTTTATTTTTACTTATTTATTTTTTACCTGTTGTTTGTTTTTCGACGTCGTCTTGCAGTTTTGTCCTTTGCGGCGTGCCGACGACCCGCCGCGCGACCTTATGAAACCCCAAAGCGTGGCGTGGCGTGGCCGAGCCGCAGCAGCTAAGGGGGTGCGGCCGCCTCGACGCCTTAACCTCTCCTAAACTTCTTTAAGCCCCTTAACGCAGCCACCTAAACTAACGTAACCTAACCTAACCTAAGCTCTTAGGCCAACCCCCAAGTCGCCTTAACCTAACGTACGTGACCGCAACCTTAGCTTAACGCCTACGTTAAGACGTGACGTCACGTCAACGCTTAACCTAACCCTGACGCCTTCTTAGCCTAACCTGACGTAACCTAAGGTAAGGTAACCGTTGAAAGAAAGAAACCACCTTTGTTTTGACGTTGAGGCGTGTAAGGTCGGCTGTGAGGGCAGATTCGGTGTGTCTGTAGTTGGGGCTGGCTGGTAATTTATTTTGTTTGTTTGTTTATCGTTGTTTTGTTTTCGCCTGTGGCGGGGGGGTTGGCGCTCCGTCGGCCGGTGCCATGTTGCGCAGGCGGCGATCGTAAAAAAGTAAAAAAAAAAAAGAAAAAAGAAAAGAAAAATGTGTTGGAAGGGCTGTGGGTGTTGGCGGGCGAGGCGAGAGGAGGAGGACGGCCCGCGGCCGTGGCCCGACGGCTGCGGGCCGATCGGGAAAACGGCGGAAGGCGATGGGGCGGCGGAGGTGCGTTTGTGCACGGCCGTCATCGCCGCACGACTCGGCTCGTGTGGCTGTGGCGCCGGCCGCGGTGGCCGGGCTGCCGCGGCGACGGTGCGGGAGTTTTGACGAAGGTTTGGCCATTGTGGCGGGTCGTCGGCTGGGGCTGTGGGGGCGGCATTTGGGCGGGGGCGGCGATTCTCGGCGGGCCGACCCAGGCTGTGGCGCGCGGTGGCTGCAGTTTGGCCGTGGTTTGCGGCGCCGCCGCGGCGACTGGTTGGCGACCGTGGTGTCGGTGTGTGTAGCCCCATCCTCGGTGGTTTGAATGGCGCGGGTGGTTGCGGCGCAGGTTGGGGGCTGCTCCGCGCAGGCTGTCGGACGTTGGGCGGTAGCAAGCGCGGGAGGCGCCTACCACTATCTTAAGGCTATTTACAGCTATTTTAAGCAGGATTTACTCGGTGAGCATTGCCTGCGGCTTCTTGGGGTTAGAGTGTAGGGTCTGTTCTTCTTTATTTTTTGTGTCTAATGTGTTTGTGGGACGGGGGTGTGAGCTTATTTGCATTGTTGCGGTGCGCATTTTTATCTTCTGGAGCTATTTTGTCTTAAGAGCCTTTGTAAGGCTGAGGGGGAAAAAGTTTAGTCTTCTTTTTTCGTCATCGTTCCAGTAGTACTATTGGCCGTCTGTACTTGTCTCTTGGGTTCTGCGGTTCTGACAATGCTCTGATGAGAGGGTTTTCTGCGTCTCGAGTTTTTTCGTAGAAGCGTCGGGCGATGTCCTGATGGCGGTTGAGTACCTCTTGTTCTGCGGCGGCTTCTTGTAAAAAGTGATGCGGAAATTGGGAGTGCACATGAAATATGCGTCGGAGGATCTTGTTTTGTAGTGATTGAAGTCTCATAATGTGGGTGCGTGCTGCGCAACCCCACACTTCACATGCATAATCCATAATGGGCCGAACATACATTCGGAATATTAGCAGCCCATTCTCAACAGATAAGTCCGAATCTTCATTGATTAATGGGTAAAGAGCCCCAATGCGCTGGTTGATTTTCGTTCTTACTTCTTCAACGTGTTGTTTCCATGTAAGTTTCTTGTCCAATATGACGCCGAGGTATTTTGCGGACGTGTCCCATGGCAGCTGGGTGTCGTAGAGGCGGAGATTACGGACTGGCATGGTTTTCTTCTTTGTAAAGATGACCGCTTGCGTCTTAGATGGATTGAAGCTAATGCGCCATTTTGCAGCCCATTGTTCAAGTGCGTTTAGTGCGCTTTGAAGTCGGGGTACAAGCACTTCTCTCCAGCGACTTCGAGTAAAAATCATCGTGTCGTCGGCGTAAATGGCTCTCTCGACGCGCGGCTGCGACGGTAGGTCGGTCGTGAATAGCGAGTACAGGATCGGCCCAAGGACCGATCCTTGCGGTACTCCTGCTTGAATTCGTCGTGGCGTGGACAAGGCGTCGTCAATGCGGACAGCAAAGGTACGATCTTCCAGATAAGAGGCTAGTAGCTTGATGTATTGTAGCGGAAAGTGCATGTGATGAAGCTTGTAGATGAGTCCTTTATGCCAAACTGTGTCAAATGCTTTTGTAACATCGAGGAGAACTGCGCCACAAAATTCTTTTTTGTTGAAGGCTTCAGTGATGTAGTGGACGACTCGGAGAATTTGTTGGGTTGTACTGTGACCGGAGCGGAATCCAAATTGTTCTTGCGGTAGTGCTTCATGTCTGGAGATGATATTCTGTAGTCTGGTGAGGAAGAGGCGTTCGAATAATTTACTGATGTGCGGCAGTAGGCTGATTGGTCGGTAATTCTGTGGATGATGACGATCTTTGCCAGGTTTAGGAACTGCAACAACTATTGAGTGTTTCCATTGCGATGGATAGGTGGCTGTGCGGATGATCCAGTTAAATATTGCTGCAAGTCGTACCATTGCTGCCCACGGTAGTTGTTTCAAGACGCGACCTTGTATCTCGTCCACGCCAGGAGCCTTATTAGGTGGTAACATTCTTATTCCAGCTTGTACCTCCCGTGCGCTGATCGGTGGTATTTGATGTTCCTCGTCGTCGTCTTCTGCGTCGGCTTCTGCGTCGTCTTCTGCGTTGGCGTCGTCGTTCATTCGTAGGATTGCGTCGGCTTCCGTCTCGATATATGCGATGCGGTGAGGGTCGACACGGTCGTTGAGCGGCTGAAAATTCGCTTCGAAGATGTCGGCAAGCGTATTGGCTTTGTCTTCCGGGCGATAGACAGTGCGGTCGTGATGTTCTAGCGGCGGAATGTTCGTTCTGCGGTTGGTGAAAAAGCGAATCATGTGCCAATTCATTGGATCAGGCGTAAATGCTCTGAGTTTTGCTGCCCATTGCTGATTACGGTGAGTGATGATTGCGGCTTTTATCTCTCTTCTGAGCTGATTGATTTGTTGTTTGATGTGCGGATCACGCGTGAGCCGCCATTCGCGACATAATCTGTTGCGTCTTCGTATGGAGGCGAGTATATCTGGTGGTAGTCCGGGTGTCGGAAGATGTTGCGGTTTTGGTGGCGGCGTAGAGAAAGTTAGAGCTTCTTGGATGGAGTCAGTGAGCGCAGTAAGTGATGCCTCTGTGATGTCATCGTCGTCCTGTTGTGCGTCTATGGAATGTGCTACATGTTCGCGGAAGGTGTTCCAATTAGTGCGACGGAGATTAAGACGGTCGGGATAATGTTCTGGAGAGATGTGGAGATGAAAGATGACAGGCAGATGATCTGAATTTAATGCGTGAATAACGTCTGCAGTCATGAAATGTGGTATTCTTTTGGTGATTGCAATGTCTATGACGTCCGGGCGGCCGCGCGACGAATAGCATGTCGGCTCTTCAGGGCCACAAACGTAAGCATTTGCCTCTTCCGTGGCCTGCAATAGAAGCCGGCCACTCATATTAGTTACGTTAGAATTCCATGCGGCGTGTTTAGAATTAAGATCACCCGCTATAAAAAGTTTTCCGCGCATTCGTAGTAACAATCTTGCGTCGTCAATGTCAAGGAGTCGGCTTGGGCTGCGGTACACGGCGATGAACGTGATTGGTCCGCTCTGCGTTTCTACAATGACGGCAGTTGTTTCAATGAGTTTTGTCATTGGCGGAGGTGCTTCATGATGGATAATTGAGCGTCGAATGAAAATGGCGGTACCGCCCCCATGCGTCTGTCTATCTGTTCTGTAACACCGATAATTTGGAATGTTCGATCTAATACCTGGCTTTAAAAATGTCTCATTAACCATACAAATATCAATGTTGTGGTCTATAATAAATTGTTGCAATTCCGGTATGTCATGCGTCAGATTATTGGCGTTATATGTCATTATACGTAATTCGTCAATTCGTGGTACTCTAGTCATGATGTTGCACGGAAAAGTCTCTTGCTGTCGTCATTGTGCTGCGAATCGTCGTCTCAATGGTGGTGGCGATGGTTTGCGGGAGCTGCGCTATTGTTCTACTCACCTCCGCGAGCGTGGACGCGATTTGAGTGAGCAGAGCGTAAAGATCTTGCTGTTCCTGTCTTGGTGGCGGCATCGGTCGCTGCGTCGATGTCGGTTGCTGTCGTGTTTGCGGCGGCGTCTGGTGCTGTAATGTTGCTGCTGATGTTGGTGTTGTCTGTGGTAGCCCTTGTTTGAGAGCTTCCGCTGCCGTCAAGTCGGCGCGCAGCCGATTGGCGCGATGCTGCATCGGCGTCGGCCAGGAGGTTTGATCTGCAATCGGCGCTGGTTGAGGCGGCGGCTGGCGTTGTCGGCGTGGTTGCGGTCGTAGTGGTGGAAGGCCACGGAATCGGCGGCTTGCTTCTTTGTGCTTTGGACAGGTTCTGTAATTAGCGGGATGTGCACCTCCGCAAAGCCCGCATGTTGGTGTTTCTTCTTTGGGTCGCGTGCATTCCCGACTATCGTGGTTGCCACCACATTTCACACACACCGGCGGCATGGTGCAGTAGCGGGCAACATGATTGAATCCCTGGCATCGAAAACATTGAATGTGTCCACGGGATCGTCGGAGCCTCTCAACTTTAATAGAGAGGTTGTAGAATCGGGTGAGCTGAAAGATATGGCGGTGTTCCGGTGTGTCCAATAAGATAACTGTGCGATGTCCTGTCGGTTGGTTAGTTCCTGGCATGCGGTGGTGTTCGATCACAGTAGCGACGAACCCGAGTTCTTCCAGCTCTTCTTTCACTTCTGCATGTGTCATGGAGGTTGGAATGCCTTTGATAAGAGTCTTGATAGTTGGTGGTCTGACTGCCGGTGTGGTGAACATGGGAATACCCTCTTCGCCCAGTTTGCCGGCGACGGTAACATAATCTTCAGTGGTGTTGAGCAGGAGTTTCAGTGTTTCGGCGCCGGTCTGACGGACTGTGAAGGACGCCTTGCAGGTCGATTTGAGGAAGGTATGTAGCTTCTTGTATGAGTCCTTATATCTTAATGTGATGGCTGGTATCTTCCGGTGGCCTGGAGATGTCACGTCCGGTGGTTGGGTGTCCATTTCGTCATCATTGCTGGTGGTAGCAGGCGCGTTTGACTGCCGCTGCTGCTCCATTCTTTGCTGCTGTTTATTCGCAAGATTTGCATTTGCAGCGTCTATTGTTACCCCCGTCCCTTGTAGGGGTTGATATCGGTTCGAGATATCAAGTTCTCTCGCCACTACCATTTGTTGAAGCCGCGCTTGTTTCTTACGCGGCGGCATTTGAAATTCATGCGCGGCTGTGTTTCTGTGTTCGCTCCGTCCCTCTTCTGAGCGGCTTCGTGCTTCTCTTCTGTCACGATTTGCCGTGCTCAATGCTGCAGAAGCGTGAGGCGGTTCCTCTTCTTCTTCTTCTGCTGGCAGGTCCGGCGTGCAATCCATATCCTGGTCCAGAGGCTGCTCCGACGCGAGGGTACTAATTCTTCCCCCCGCGCCGGGTCGGGTCGTCATAGTCGTGCCGGCTGATGGCGGGGCGGCCGACGGAGCAAGCCCCGTCGAACCGCGGCCGGCCGGCACGGGCGATGCTGGCACACGTGTACCAGCATCACGAGCGCGGAGACGCACGTCATCTCGGTCAGACATCGTGATCTCGACTGCGCGCGGGAGGCGCGGCGCGGCGGCGCGGCGGCGCGCCGAGTGGCGGCCGCTCTCTCGGCCGTCCGCGCCCGCCCGCGACACTGGCTGGGCCAGGCGCGTGCGCGGCTATTCTCTGCTGCGCGCCCCTCGCTGTTGTGCGTCGTCGAAGGAGAGAAGGAAGCGAAACCAAGGGGAAAAAAGAAAAGAGAACAAGCAAAAGATGGCAGACCAGGCGGCTACGAACGAGACTGCCGCGGCACCCGCCGCCACCGGCACTACGAAGAAGGCCAAGTCTGCGTCGTCTGCGAAGAAGCCGCGCGCCAAGCCTGCGCACCCGCGCACCTCTGAGATGGTGACGGCCGCCATCAAGAGTCTGAAGGAGCGCGGCGGGTCGTCGCTGCAGGCGATCAAGAAGTACATTGCCGCGCACTACAAGCTGGACGCGGAGAAGCTGGCGCCCTTTATCAAGAAGTACCTCAAGTCGGCCGTCGTGGCTGGCGAGCTGGTGCAGACGAAGGGGAAGGGCGCGTCGGGCTCTTTCAAGCTTGCCGGCGCCGGCGGCGGGGCGGCCGAGGGCGGCAAGGCTCGTGGTGGCGGCGGTGGTGCGAAGAAGAAGCGCGCCGCTCCGGCCAGCAAGGAGAAGAAGGGGGCCCGTGCGGCCGGCGCAAAGAAGGCTGGCGGCGTGAAGGCGGCGACCGGTCGGAAGGCGGGCGCCGCCAAGAAGGCGTCTGCGGCGTCGGCCGCTCCCGCGGGTGCGAAGAAGGCGGCTGCGGCCAAGCCGGCCAAGGCCAAGTCGCCGTCGAAGGCGAAGAAGGCCGCCAAGGTTCCGACGAAGAAGCCGAAGGCGCCGCGCCCGAAGAAGGCGACGGCGACGCCGTCTAAGGCGAAGGCTTCGCCCAAGAAGAAGAAGTAAAAAGGGCAGGGAAGGGTTGGCGGTTGACACCGTCGCCTGGTGGCCGGCGCGCAACCAGAGGCTGTCGCGCGGTCCCGGACAAAAACAAAAACGGCCCTTCTCAGGGCCATCAAAGCACGTCGGGAAGGTGTTGATTGTCGTGTCGTGTCGTGGTCGGTCGGTTGCCTTGTTGTCTGTCTGTCTTGCTTGCTGGCGTTTGTTTGTTTCATGTGTGGATGGTGGTTGGATTGTGGGGTCGTTGGCGGGCGTGGGCGGCGGCGCGCGGCTGGTGTTACACAAAGTGTATTTTACTTTTACCTATTTATTTTGCGCCGCGTTTGTTTGTTTGTTTGTTTGTCTTGGTGGTGGTTTTGGAATAGTCTTTTTTGTTTTGCTTTGCTTTGCTTTGCTTTCCGGGCGTCACGTTTTGTGCCGTGGCCTGTGTGGGTGGCGCTATTGACGCTTGCGACTTGGTTCGGCCGGTGCGGTGCTTTTTTTTTTTTTTTTTTTTTTTTTTTTTTTTTTTTTTTTTTTTTTTTTGGAAACGGCGGCGCCGGGCCGGGCCGGGGGTGGGACGACTGGACTGGAGAGTGAGTGGGGAACTAGTCGTTGCGACCGACAAAGTTTTGCTCGCGACGGAGAGACGTTAGTGGCCCTGAAAAGGGCCGTTTTGTTTGTTTGGCGGTGTGCGGGTTTAGGCGCGCTCGCCGCGGATGCGGCGCGCGAGCTGGATGTCCTTGGGCATGATGGTGACTCGCTTGGCGTGGATTGCGCACAGGTTGGTGTCTTCGAAGAGGCCGACGAGGTAGGCCTCGCTGGCCTCTTGCAGGGCCATGACTGCGGAGCTCTGGAAGCGCAGGTCGGTCTTGAAGTCCTGGGCGATCTCGCGCACTAGGCGCTGGAATGGCAGCTTGCGGATGAGCAGCTCTGTGCTCTTCTGGTAGCGCCTGATTTCTCGCAGGGCGACGGTGCCCGGCCTGTAGCGGTGGGGCTTCTTGACGCCGCCGGTGGCGGGCGCGCTCTTCCTCGCCGCCTTGGTGGCGAGCTGTTTGCGCGGCGCCTTTCCGCCGGTGGACTTGCGGGCCGTTTGCTTTGTCCGGGCCATGGCTACTGCGGATGCGGATGCGGCGTGGAGGATATGCGTGCGCGACGGCGTCCGGTGCTGCCTTGACAACGGGCCCGCGCGCCCCGGGTGCTGCGCTTATATGCCCTCGGTGCGCGGTGGTGGGGGGAGGGGAGGGCGGGCCGCGGGGCCCCAGAGTCTATATAGGGGGGCGGCGCGCGCGCTGGGCGCCACAACCGTAGCCGACTCGCTAGCGCCGGGTGAGGAGCTTGCCTTGCTTTCTGTTTTTTATATTATTGTGGTTGAGACGCTTGAAGAAGAAGAAGAATGACAGGCCGCGGCAAGGGAGGAAAGGGGCTCGGCAAGGGTGGCGCCAAGCGGCACCGCAAGGTGTTGCGCGACAACATCCAGGGCATCACGAAGCCCGCGATCCGCCGCCTGGCGCGCAGGGGCGGCGTGAAGCGCATCTCTGGTCTGATCTACGAGGAGACGCGCGGAGTGCTGAAGGTGTTCCTGGAGAACGTGATCCGCGACGCGGTGACGTACACTGAGCACGCCAAGCGCAAGACTGTGACGGCCATGGACGTGGTGTACGCCCTGAAGAGGCAGGGGCGCACCCTGTACGGTTTCGGCGGTTAGGCGGTGTGAGACCGAAGGAAGGAAGGAAAGAGAGATTGAAAAACGGCCCTTTTCAGGGCCACCACAGTGTTCGGAAGTTGAATAGTGCGAAAGAGTCTGTGTTGCTGGTTTTTCTTTTCCTTTTTTAGTCTACTTGGCCTTTTAGTTTTGTTTGGAGTTTTTTTGACGTGGTGTGCGGTGCGGTTGGGAGGGAAGGAAGCGTGCCCTTGCGTTGTGTGAGCTCCCTCCTTCCTTCCTTCCTTCCTTCCTTCCTTCCTTCCCCTCCCTCTTTGCTTGTATGCTTCTTGTCGGTGGATGGGCTGTGTGTTGCGGCGCGGCTGAGTGCCGAGGGGTTATTTTTGAGGTGTGTTGTTGTGCGCCACGTGTGCTGGTTAATGGTCGCGAGACTGTGCGTGCGTGGAGTGGAGTGGAGGAGGTGGCCAAGTACGTGTGTACAAGATGGCGGCGCCTGTGTGTGTAAGAAGGAAAAAAAACCGTACACACAGAGAGAGAGAGAGAGAGAGAGAGAGAGAGAGAGAGAAGTGGTGCGACGAACGACTGGAATTCTGCTTTGGACGTAGGTTTGTGTGGAGGCCCTGAAAAGGGCCGATTGTGTTTTGTTTTTGAGCCGAGGCGGCAAATGGCGCGCTGCGTGCCAAGGGAGCACGCGGCGGTTGCCGATTGCGCTGTCTCTCTTTTAGGCCTTCTTCTCGGTCTTCTTTGGCAGCAGGACGGCCTGGATGTTGGGCAGGACACCTCCCTGTGCGATGGTGACGCCCGACAAGAGCTTGTTGAGCTCCTCGTCGTTGCGTATGGCGAGCTGCAGGTGGCGCGGGATGATGCGCGTCTTCTTGTTGTCGCGGGCCGCGTTTCCGGCCAGCTCGAGCACCTCAGCCGCGAGGTACTCCATGACGGCGGCGAGGTAGACGGGCGCCCCGGCGCCGACGCGCTCGGCGTAGTTTCCCTTGCGCAGGAGGCGGTGGATTCTGCCGACCGGGAACTGGAGCCCAGCCCTGCTTGAGCGGGACTTTGACTTGCCCTTGACTTTGCCTCCCTTTCCGCGTCCGGACATGGCGATGGGCTAGTTTCGAAAGAAGCGAGAAAGAAAAGCACAACGCCCCAAACGGTGCGAGCCGCAGCGAGTCGAGCAGCGGAGTGCGTGCCGGCGCCGGCGGGGTGGGGGTCCTTTATGGGCTCGGGTGCGGCGGCCGGTTGCGCGCGCGCCCCATTGGTCGGCGGCCGCAGCAGGGCGAGCTGGTAAAGGTGCGGCGGCGGCGTGCGGCGGGTGCCACCCTCAACCTCTGCAGCGACTGAGGCTGCCCCCCCACTAGCCAGTCATTCAATGGCAACCGCCACAGAGCCCCCAACTGCTCCTGCGGTGACAATTCAAACCAACATCGCCAGTGACAACACCACTGCCCAGCAAAGCATCACAGAGGACTCACAGGTACAAACACCTCAAATTTTATCACAAATCTGGCAGTTTGTCAAAAACCTTCTCCCTCAAAATTTTGTTACCAAAATCACACAGATTATAAATCAGTTCTTAGCAGCCCCAGATCTTCTCAGTAAAGTGACACTAATTATCACAAACATCTTGCCCCTGCTCCTAAATGGCAAATGAAAACCAGCACATCACTATCGCCATCTGGAACGCTGACGGTGTTTCCCACGACCGATTCGAGCTCGAGATGTTCCTCGATGACCATGGGGTGGATGTGGCACTCCTAAACGAGACCCACCTAACCCCTGATGAGAGCTTTCGAGTCCGAAATTATGTGTTGGCCAGAAATGACCGCCCTAACAGACCAGGTGGCGGTACAGCCATTCTCATTAAAAATCGAATATGCCACAGGGTAATACAAACGCCACCACTCATAAACACAGAGGCAACAGCAGTCGAAGTTATTCTTAACAACCACCCCACACTCCTGGTGGCGGCATACCACCCACCCCAAGCGAGACTGTTTCCCAGTGACCTGGACGATCTCTTGGACATAAACCACAGAACCATAATAGGAGGGGACCTGAATGCCAAGCACAGGGCATGGGGATGTCGTACTACAAACACAAGTGGCAACAAACTACTGAGATACCTTGATAACCATCCAGCAGTAAGGGTTGTCTCAACTGATGAGCCTACTCATGTTCCCTATGACTCCAGGTGCCTGCCTGACAAATTGGACATATTCCTCTTAAAAAACGTTAACCTCAACACAACGACAGAGGTAATCAACAGCCTAAATTCAGACCATAGCCCTGTTATTCTAAGATTTCAGGGTGACCAAGACATTCCAAGTAACAGAATAATTACAACTTACAACACAAATTGGGCGAGGTACAAGGAACTGGTCACTCTACACATACCTGACCAGGCTCCTGACATGCAGACCCCAGAAGAAATCGACCAGGCTATAGCAGAATTAACCCAAATCATCACGACGTGTGGGGAAGCATCAACCATCAAAATAACGCACAACAGCGGACGGAGCAACCTGCCCCCAGACCTTGCGCAACTAATTACGGACAAGAACAGAACGCGCAAGAGATGGCAAACTTTTCGTGACCCCCAAGACAGGAGACGCATGTTTAGGATGGCCAGGGAAATCCAGACCAGACTTAAACTGCTACGAAGTGCTAGATGGGAACAAAGCCTGCAAACAGCAGAGCAAAATCCCGAAAAATTCTGGGGAATCATCAGATCCAGACGACAACCCCAAAAAGCCAGCAGACCACTTCATGGGCAAAACGGTTTAGTCTATACCCCACACGACAAAGCAACCGCCATGGCAAACACGCTCGAGCTGCAGTTCCAAGAGAATATAATCGATGAAGACGAGGAAGAAGCAGAAGCCCTGGAGCGCAGAGTTGAGCGTCACCTACATCGAACACTTCGTGCCAGACCAGTCACCAACTTTGTGCCGACCACTGAACGTGCAGTCTCTGTTCTCATCAGGCGAATCGGCAATGCAAAAGCCCCCGGTCCCGATAACATCAAACCCCCCTTTCTTAGAAACCTTCCTCAACCTGCTATCTCTCACCTTACAGCCATCCTAAACAGTTGCCTCTCCATACAATACTTCCCTTCAGCCTGGAAGGTTGCAAAAGTTATTTCCATTCCAAAGCCCAATAAAGATCAGTTATTCCCGCAAAACCACCGCCCTATCTCCCTACTATGTCATCTCTCCAAACTTCTCGAAATTCTTATACAAAACTCCCTACTCCAGTTTCTATCCATAAACAACATCATCATCCCTGAACAATTTGGTTTTCGTGCTGGACATAGCACTGTACAGCAAGCCATTCGCCTGGTGGAGCATGTCTGCACGGAGAAGAGCCAGGGCAACAGCACCGCAGCTATTTTCTTGGATATTGAAAAGGCTTTTGATCGTGTTTGGCATGACGGCTTGCTATATAAGATCTCCAAACTCAACTGCCCTCTCCACCTGCTGAAAATCATTCAGTCTTTCCTCTCTGACAGGAAATTTTACTCATACATAGAAAAGGCAAAAAGTGGCATGAAACTCATAGAAGCAGGTGTCCCACAGGGATCTGTGCTTGGCCCCCTCCTATATCTTCTGTATACAAATGACATCCCGAAAGAGCCGGGTGGCAACATAGCCTTATATGCTGATGACACAGCACTCTATCTCAGTGGCAGAAACATTAATTACCTAGCCTACAGCCTACAACGACATCTCAACAAAGTTGCAAACTGGTGCAACATCTGGAAAATAAAAATAAATGCTGACAAATGTCAAACAATCCTATTTTCTCATAAAATCAAGAAACCCATAATAAACATCACTTACAATGAACAAATACTCCCATGGAAAAATGAAATCACATACTTAGGACTAAAATTGGACAAAAACCTAACATTCAAGCATCACATAAGAGAGGCTAGGAACAAAGGCTCCGCCCGGCTCTACCAACTATACCCATTATTAAAGGGAATGGGATTGTCCATATCAGCAAAGCTCAGAATCTGGAAAACAATAGTCCTGCCTGTCATCCTCTACGGCTCTGAAGTGTGGAGCATGGCAGCAGACACTAATCTAGCCCAATTGGAGGTCGTCCAAAATAAAACCCTAAGAATTATTGCAGACGTACCAAGACTGACTAGCAATGAGGAAATCAGGGCAATGCTAGGGCAACCCTCTTTCTATCACATAATCAAACAAAAATCACAAACATTCTACGAATCATCTCATTCATCACCGTACCAGCTCATCAATACACTGGGACAGAACCCTCACCCTCAACTCAGAGCTCCTATCAACACACTCCATCGCCACTACAGGCGGTAACCATCTTCTCATCCTCATGAAACAGGATACTCATCTCCACCTCTATCAACATCATCATCACTAACGCCATCCACCCGGGGGGAAAATCCCCAAGCCATTACTGCACACAAGCCACATACGAACCCACAGGATCATTTCGTGAGACAGAGCGTTGAAAGAACGCTGGCTCTCCAGAACTAGCATGGGTGCAAACCCAGCCATCTCATGTCCGGCGGGTGCCACTGTGTGGGGAGACGCTGACTGGAGCGGAGCGCTTGACTGACTGACTGCGCGTGCCTGCCTGCCTGTTTGTTCGTGATGCCGCCCAAGACTAGCGGGAAAGCCGCCAAGAAGGCTGGCAAGGCGCAGAAGAACATTTCGAAGGGCGACAAGAAGAAGAAGCGCAAGAGGAAGGAGAGCTATGCCATCTACATCTACAAGGTGCTGAAGCAGGTGCACCCTGACACGGGCATCTCTTCGAAGGCGATGAGCATCATGAACAGCTTCGTGAACGACATTTTCGAGCGCATTGCGGCCGAGGCTTCTCGCCTGGCGCACTACAACAAGCGCTCGACCATCACGTCCCGCGAGATCCAGACCGCTGTGCGGCTCTTGCTGCCTGGCGAGCTGGCCAAGCACGCGGTGAGCGAGGGCACGAAGGCGGTGACCAAGTACACGAGCTCCAAGTAAGGAGGTGGCTCTTGGAAATGGGAGGCTCGTCCGCGGCGCGGCGAAGGAAAGAGAAAAAAAAAAACGGCCCTTTTCAGGGCCACCAAAATGCCTTTGCGGGAAGGGCGGAATTGTTGTTGTTGTGAGCGGGTGGACGGGCGGCACAGCTGTAGCTGTAGCTTGTGGTGTGGTGCGGCGCCGGCGCCTTTGGTTTTGGTGTGACGTTGGGGATACGCACTTTAGCCACAGCCGGGTCGTGGGCGTGGGTGTTTCGAGACGTGTTGGTGTTAGGGGGGCGGATCGCTGGAGTTGGCTTGTTTGATATATATTTTTGTTTTTGTCCCCTTTGTATGGTATGGCCGGAGGTGTGGAACGGAAAGCAAACCGCGACTGTCGGATGTCACACCGTTGGTGGCGAGGGTGAGAAACACGTTGCCGCCTACAGCTGCTTCTACGCCGAGCGGGTGCGTTAAGTTAGTTGGTTGGTTGGGCGACGTAAAAGTGGAGCGTGGAGGTGTGTGTGAACGTGAGGTGACACGCATTGTATTGCATTGTATTTGTACGCGCGAGGTGAGTTAGGAGACCACGCGCCACGACGTACGGTGCCCTCTTTCGACCTGACGTCTGACGTCTGGTTTTTGTTTGTGGAGGCGGTGTCGTCATTCTGGATGTACGTGTATTTTCCGCTCAGTTGAGTGAGGTGACGCGAGACGACGGCGTCGGTGGTGTTTTTGTTTTGTTGTTGGCGCCCCGGGGATGAAGAGGGGCACCCGACGGTAACGAGAGGTTGCACTTTGTGATCGGTCGAATGTCCGGGGAGCGAGGAATAGGGTGGGGGGTTGAAAAGAAACGCCAGTGTAGGGCAACGGGACGGTGAACGTTCCCGTGGTGTCGGAGGTGTGCAGTGGGGGGGAGGAAAAAAAAAAAAAAAAAAAAAGCGCGTAACGGCGCGGCTGCCGTGGTGGAAACGTTCTCTCCAACTGTGGTGGTGTCCCCTGTGTGTTTTGTTGTTCTCTATATCGTGTGTCCCCTCGCACAAGACGCTCTCTGGGCGGGTTTGATTCATTCATTTTTGCATTGTCACGTAGCGTAGAATGGTGGAATGCGCAAGAGTTGAGTGAGACTGGCGACGGTATATGGTCTGAGCAGCGTCAGCTGCACTGCACACTCCCCGGAAAAGAATCTTGGATGCCGTGCTAACTGAAATTTGGTGGACGGGGTTCTCAAGGCCTGTTTTCCTATTTTGTTGTCTGTCTGTAGTTAAGATGGTGAAATGACGTCGAAGAAGCAGTATTGTGCTCACAGAAACGGAAACAAACTGTTATGGAAATGCCCTAGTTTGATGAAAGGAAATGTGTGTTGAATATACAGGATGGTAAAGACCAAGTGCGTTGAAAGAAACGTTGTGAAGGAACGAACGTTCCCTGAATTGGTTTCTTTTTGTTCCCGAGTTGTGTACAATGGACGACGGTTGTGCCATATCGCAGCATTGCATCATCCCCAGGTTTTATTTCAATTGAGCGATAAAAAAAGGAAAAAGAGAAGAACAAGAACACTATCGAAATGGTCTATGGTGTGTGACCCACAATTGTTGTCTTTAAATCACTTACCCAACCATGTCGTAAAAATATTTATTTATTTTTTTTTTTTTTTTTACAGTGGCTGCCCAATGACCTACAATGACCTAGATGTAACAGAGAGAGAGAGAAACACATGGCGTGTCAGATGTTTGTTTTCTTTTCCCCCCCGTCAAGTGGCAAATGCGAACACCGTCAGCTGTAATTGACGATCGACACTAGTATGGCGCGAAAAGGGGGTGCGACCTGTGCAGTTGTGGGTGAAACTTTGGGTGATGGGCTGTCATGCGGCATCGCGTGCGTTCATTACCCCTCGGCGGCGGCGGCGGCGCCGCAGCTCCGTCCAGCTCGCGCTCTCGGAAACAACCCTCTCGTAATGCCGCGTCTCCTCCGTCACTGCAATTTTCAAAGGGAAACCTGTGTGGCCGGTGGGGGGTGTGTCAACCGTTGGGCTCAAGCTCCGCCGACAAAAAGTGTTGAGTGTATCCAGTGTGAGAGAGGTTGACGCTTTTCGTGGTGTGTGTGTGGCAATGTTTTGAAAAGTTTGCAACGTACGTTAAGAAGTGTTGACGCTGAAACTTGCGGGCTGTGTGGCCCTGGTGGTTGGCTGGCTGGAGACGCGGGCGTGTCCAGTCGGTCGGTTGTTGTGGCTGAAAGGTACGTATACGGTTCCGCCGTCCCGTCGGAACTGCGTCTGTCTGGAAGGTATGACGTGACGTGCAGTTTTTATTAGGTCAGCCTTGTTGTGTATTGTTCCATTTGTTGCTCACTCGTCACCCGTATTTGGTGTGGCGATGTATGTGGACGTACTGCTGGATCAGTGTCAGGGTTTCCGTGGGAGGTGTTGGTTGGGTTGGATTTGCCTGACACGGCTGAGTCCGCAATTGGCCTGCCGTTCGTTGATGTGATATGTGGGTTCTGAGGAAGAATGTGTACGAGATAGTTGCCCTGCCCTGCCCTGCCCTTTCTTTCGCGTTCGTGTGTGCCCCCCTTGTTGTGTAGTGTGGGTTGAACATGGTTCTTTACCGAGTGGGGGGGGGGGGGGGGAATGGGATGGACGGATCCGTTGCTGTTGCTGTCACCGTCAAGACAACGCACGCACCCCTGTCCTACGAGAAGGTGTGTCAACCGGGGTTTCGGCAGTCGTGTGTGTAGGGGACGGGGAGAAGCAAAGTGGAGAGTGCGGCACGGGCAGAGAGTGGAATTGGGGCGCGTTGATGTTGGGAAACATCCCCCAAGGGTTGCGGGATGATGTGGCGGTGAGAGCGGGGGGCGGGGGAGAAAAGAAAAGCGAAAAAGAACTAAGGAAGAGGAGGAGGCGTGCGTGTGCGCAGTGGCGGGGCCCCAAAGACCTGTCGTGTGGTGTCGGCCGAACGCGAACGCGTGTGCGGGGCAGCGTCGGCACGGAGAGAGAGAGAGAGAGAGAGAGAGAGAGAGAGAGAGCGAGCTGGTCTGATGGGTATTTTTTTACCCCCTGTACTCGAAGGACCGGATCTGTCCTTGATCCCTGCCTTCTGTCTGATTATGTTGGGTAACAAAATGATGGGATGATAGGGTCTCTTGGGTGTGTGTAGATGTTTGTTGTTTGAGTGAGTGTTATGGTGTTTGTATTTTATTTTTGTTTATCATGGTATGTTGTAGTTTGTGGTGTTTTGTCGTGATGGGAAATGTCGTTCTTGGGTCGGGTGGATTTTGTCCCAGATTTCTGATGAGTGGGTGGTTCGAATCCGTGGTTTGGTGGGGAAAAAAAAAAAAAAAAAAAAAAAAACTTTATGGATTTTTCTTTGGATGATTTCCGGGATTTTGAGTATGTTATGGTTTGTGTATATGTCTCGGTTTGTCTGGTACCGGCCGGCATCAGCAGCAATTCTGAAGTATTTGTTGTGCACCCTTTTTTTTTACTCTTGTTATGTTGGTGTCTGCGGCCATTGACCAGATTTTCAGAGCCGTAAGTGATGGCTGGTTCCTATGACGGTTTTGAAGATTTTCTTTTTGGCGCGCATATTTATTCTGTTTCCTTTGATGATTGGGTACAGTCTGAATATTGCTGCTGCAGCCTTGTTACAAACGTGTGTAACATGGTCTCTAAATGTCAACCTCTTGTCCAGCTTGATGCCTAGATACTTTATTGTGCCTGACCATGGAAGATTGTTATTTCTGAGGCGTATATGCAGGTTAGGAGGTATTCTTTTTGAATGTGAATCGTATTGTATTGCTTGGGTTTTCTCCGCGTTTATTGTTTTTTTTGGTTAGCCCATTTCTGGATGGATTGTAGGTGTTGCTCTATTTTTGTGACTCTATATTGCAGGTTAGAACTGCTGCGGTAGACTGCAGTGTCGTCTGCAAATAGTGACAAGTGTCCTCCCAGCTGTTTGTTTGTGTATATTGAGTAGAGAATGGGCCCCAGCACTGAGCCTTGCGGGACTCCAGCCTCTATGGATCTAGTGTTACTTGCCGCTCCTGGTACATGGACATAGAATGCTCTGTTGCGGAGAAAAGAAGCAATAATGTGGATGGGGCAGTTGTACTGGTGGAGCTTGTAGATAAGGCGTTATCCGAATGCTTTTCCAATGTCAAGCAGGACTGCTCCAGTACTGTGTCTAATGTTTCTGGCCTGACATATGTGCTCGACTAGTCTGGTCACCTGGTGGGTGGTGCTGTGTTCTTCGCGGAATCGGAATTGTTGTGGGATGATTATGTTGTTATCCTTTAAGAATTGAATTTCTTCAGTTCAGTTTGAATGAGCTTTCCGAGGACCTTTCCAAGGAAGTTGGCCTATAGTTTTGCGGAAATAATAAGTCCTTGTTTGGCTTTGGTAATGTGATGACTCGGGCCTGTTTCCAAGTAGTTTAGTCTGAAGCAAGCATTATATATTGATGTTAGATAGATAATTGATAGTTGCTGGAGGTAGGTGATGTAGTAGTTGCGGTTTGATGGAATCTGGGCCTGATGCCTTCTTAGGATGTGTGTATGTTTGTGATGTGATAAGATACGGGGTTTCTGCGTTTATTGGATTGTGAAAGATGTTCTGATCGGGGCACTTAGGATGCGGTTTTACCCTTCTGAGTACCATTTCCTGGTGGTCATCAGTTTCGTCATCTACCGCTTCTGGTGCTTGGAATTGCCTTTCTAGTGAATCCGCCAGTGCTTCAGCTCGGTCTGTGGGGTCGTTCCTTCCCCATGTAGATGTAGATGTAGATGTTTCGTGTTTAGTTTACGAGTTTTAAGAAATTTCCAGAATTTTTCCTGGTCCCTTTCTGCTTCTCGTAACGTTTCCTCCCACGCCTCGCTACGGTGGTTTTCGGAGCTCTCTTTTTGATCCTCCCGGCCAATTGCTCTGATTTTCGTCGGTCGGCTGGGTCCCTGTAGTTTCTGGCGCGCGCGGGCTGCGGTTGGCGCCTTTGGTGGCAACGGCCGGGGCAAGCAGCGGTGTGTGGTGTGGTGCGGGGCGGGCAGGGGCAGGGGCAGGGGCAGGGGCAGGGGCAGGGGCAGTGGCAGTGGTGGTTGACGGATGGCCTGGGGGCCGAAAAACGGGCCGGCCGGCGGACGGCGGACGGATGTTGAGAGAGGCGGCGCGCACGCGTCTCGCGCGGACACAGGCGCCACAGCGTTGATTGGAAGGAGGTGCGGTGCGGGGATGGGCCCAGGAAAAAAGACGGTCGTGGCCCCTGTCTTGGGTGCGTGTCGACGTCAGCACCGTCGGTGTGGTGTGGTGTGGTGTGGTGTGGGCAGGGAGGGGGGGAAAAAGCGGGCTGCGGGCTGCGGGCTGCGGGCTGCGGGCTGCGGAGGGAATGGTGGTGGGGAGTAGGCACACATGTGGGCGGGCGCAAAATCGGCCGGTGCCCGTAAACCGCGGCGGGATATTGGGTGGAAAAGAGGGAAATTGTAGAAAGGAAAACAAGCGGAGGGGGCGAATGTGGTGGGGTGGGGGGACGGGCGGGGGCGAGGCGACAGCTTGCTTTTTCTTTTTCATTTTATTCTGTTGTAGTGTTTTTGTTTTTTTGTTTTTTTTGCGTGTGTGTGTGGCCTTGGAGAGGCTGGTCTTGTCTGGCTTACGCTTTGGGTGCGTGTGTTGGTACTTTTTCGTTTTTTCTTGTTCTGCAGAGCAGGGGCGGGGCGGTGGGAACGGCTGGCTGGCTGGCTGTGCCCAGAGGAGGAGGAGACGCTGGCGGCGGGCCCGGCTCCTGGGGCTGCTGTTGCATGCGCTGTGCAAAGAAAGGAAGAGTGGGTTTGTTTGGCTGGTGAAGTGCATTATTTAAGTGTGGGCTTGCCGGCCTGGCTCCGATGCGCAGGTAGATAGATGCCGGCGGCGACCGCAGGCAGGCAGGCGCGTTGTGTGTACAGAGGGACGAGCCATGTGTTTTGCAAGCAGGACGTGGCGTGCCGAGTGGAGAGGAGGCGGCGGCTCGGCTCGGTTCGGCCCGGCCCGGTCCGGCGGTGCCGCGCTGTTGTCGCGGACGTGAGCGCCCCCTGGCGGGCGGGTGGTACACACGCGAGACAGATGTGCACGGGTTGCTTGGGCGAGTGAGCAGTGGCTGGCGGTGTTGGCGCGTCGTCGGGGAGGTACGTGTTGCGGCCGCGTCTGCTGCGCGCTGCGTCGTTGTGTCGACTGTGTGTGGGGCGTGGGCACGTGTGCTCTGCCGAGGGCGTCGTAAAAAAGTGGGTCGCGGTGTGCGTGCGTAGCCCGTGATGATGTATTGTGCGTCGCGTCGTTGTGTGCGAAACGGATGCCGAGAGGTGTGTGGTAAGTGCGAAGCGCGAATGTGCGGCGTTTGGCGGTTTCGGTGTGTTTTCTGTTTTTGCGGCGTGAGAGTGGGGCTGGCTGGCTGGCTGGCTGTTGTTGGTTGCCTTTGTGTGTGTAGGTTGATGGCGCGACGCGGAGGGGACGCCGTTTGCTGCGTGCCTTGCCTCGCGTGTGTTGGCGCGCCGTGCATGTGTTTGGGTCGCGGGGGCGGTGTTTTTGTTTGTATTTGGATTTTCATTTTTTGGCGTGTTGTGTCGTGTATGGCAAGGGCGAGAGGAGTAGTGCGGTAGTGGTAGTGCAGTAGTGTCGTTGCGGCACGGGCGTCTGGTGGGGCTGTGCGTCGTGGCGGGGAAGGTGTGTAGGTTGCGGCGATGCGGCGAGCCCAGCCCGTCGTTTGACGGTGTGCCGGGTGAGTTGCGCTGCGAATCGAGTGTGGCGGGAAGGGGAGCTGCGTGGCGCCTGCGTCCGTTGGCAGCAGGGGCTGTGCTTTTGAGAGTTTGTTTGATTTCGGGACGACGACGACGACGACGACGACGACTGGTTGGTTGGTTGGTTGGGTGGGGTGGCGTGCGCGTTTGTCGTACTGGGCGAGTCGATTGCCTGCCGGCTGGCGAAAGGTGCGCCGCCGCCCGTCTCGCGCTCTGTGTTTTTTTTTTTTTTTTTTCTCTCTGTGTGTGTCGGCTGCGTTTTGTTTGCGGTGCGCGCGAAAACGGTGGTGCCGAAAGTGTGCCGGCGTGGCGTTGCGACCGCGACGAGCCGCGGGCGCGCCATTTGGCTGGTGTTGCGTGAAGAGCGGCTGTGTACGGGTAGTGGCTGTAGCCGTACGTGTACGTGCATCCGGCCCGGCCGCCAGCCCAGCCCAGCCCAGCCCAGCCCAGCCCAGCCGAGTCGGGTGAGCGGAGGCCGACACGTGGTGGTGCTCTGTGCTCTCTCGGCTCGGGGGGGTTTGTGTGTGTGCGTGTCTCGTTCGCTCTCCGGAATCTGCTTGTTCTGCTGATCCCCGCCTGTCGGCGTCGTTTATTTTTACTTATTTATTTTTTACCTGTTGTTTGTTTTTCGACGTCGTCTTGCAGTTTTGTCCTTTGCGGCGTGCCGACGACCCGCCGCGCGACCTTATGAAACCCCAAAGCGTGGCGTGGCGTGGCCGAGCCGCAGCAGCTAAGGGGGTGCGGCCGCCTCGACGCCTTAACCTCTCCTAAACTTCTTTAAGCCCCTTAACGCAGCCACCTAAACTAACGTAACCTAACCTAACCTAAGCTCTTAGGCCAACCCCCAAGTCGCCTTAACCTAACGTACGTGACCGCAACCTTAGCTTAACGCCTACGTTAAGACGTGACGTCACGTCAACGCTTAACCTAACCCTGACGCCTTCTTAGCCCTAACCTGACGTAACCTAAGGTAAGGTAACCGTTGAAAGAAAGAAACCACCTTTGTTTTGACGTTGAGGCGTGTAAGGTCGGCTGTGAGGGCAGATTCGGTGTGTCTGTAGTTGGGGCTGGCTGGTAATTTATTTTGTTTGTTTGTTTATCGTTGTTTTGTTTTTCGCCTGTGGCGGGGGGGGTTGGCGCTCCGTCGGCCGGTGCCATGTTGCGCAGGCGGCGATCGTAAAAAAGTAAAAAAAAAAAAGAAAAAAGAAAAGAAAAATGTGTTGGAAGGGCTGTGGGTGTTGGCGGGCGAGGCGAGAGGAGGAGGACGGCCCGCGGCCGTGGCCCGACGGCTGCGGGCCGATCGGGAAAACGGCGGAAGGCGATGGGGCGGCGGAGGTGCGTTTGTGCACGGCCGTCATCGCCGCACGACTCGGCTCGTGTGGCTGTGGCGCCGGCCGCGGTGGCCGGGCTGCCGCGGCGACGGTGCGGGAGTTTTGACGAAGGTTTGGCCATTGTGGCGGGTCGTCGGCTGGGGCTGTGGGGGCGGCATTTGGGCGGGGGCGGCGATTCTCGGCGGGCCGACCCAGGCTGTGGCGCGCGGTGGCTGCAGTTTGGCCGTGGTTTGCGGCGCCGCCGCGGCGACTGGTTGGCGACCGTGGTGTCGGTGTGTGTAGCCCCATCCTCGGTGGTTTGAATGGCGCGGGTGGTTGCGGCGCAGGTTGGGGGCTGCTCCGCGCAGGCTGTCGGACGTTGGGCGGTAGCAAGCGCGGGAGGCGCGGCGCGGCGGCGCGGCGGCGCGCCGAGTGGCGGCCGCTCTCTCGGCCGTCCGCGCCCGCCCGCGACACTGGCTGGGCCAGGCGCGTGCGCGGCTATTCTCTGCTGCGCGCCCCTCGCTGTTGTGCGTCGTCGAAGGAGAGAAGGAAGCGAAACCAAGGGGAAAAAAGAAAAGAGAACAAGCAAAAGATGGCAGACCAGGCGGCTACGAACGAGACTGCCGCGGCACCCGCCGCCACCGGCACTACGAAGAAGGCCAAGGTCTGCGTCGTCTGCGAAGAAGCCGCGCGCCAAGCCTGCGCACCCGCGCACCTCTGAGATGGTGACGGCCGCCATCAAGAGTCTGAAGGAGCGCGGCGGGTCGTCGCTGCAGGCGATCAAGAAGTACATTGCCGCGCACTACAAGCTGGACGCGGAGAAGCTGG